>NW_027141841.1:300000-575301 GCF_036365525.1 Heterodontus francisci
CGTCATCCAGGACAAAGCAGCCCACTTGATTTGTGCCTCATTCACTATATGCACTCTCTCCATCACCAACGCACAGTGGTAGCAGTGTGTACCATCCACAAGATGCACTGCAGCAACGCAGCAAGCCTCCTTACACAGCACCTTCCAAACCCGTGACTTCTATCACCTAGAAGGACAAGGGCAGCAGATGCATGGGAACACCACCACCTGCAAGTTCCCCTCTGAGCCTCACACCATCCTGGAATTGGAACTATATCACCGTTCCTTCACTGTGGCTGTGTCAAAATCCTGGAACTCCCTTCCTAACAGCACCACATCGACTGCAGTGGTTCAAGAAGGCAGCTCACCACCACCTTCTCGAGGGAATTAGGGATGGGCAATAAATGCAATAAATAAAAATAAAATCAATAAAAAATGAAAATATCCTGTAATCCCCAAAAGTAGAAAATACATATGAAAATGAAAATATAATAAAGCACAGTCAGCATGGATTTCACAAAGAAAGTCTTGATTAGCCTTATCTTTGAAGAATCAACAGCAGGAGTAGTACAGCAGATGTAGAAGAGTTTAAGTTAATAAAGCCTCATACTTTTAAGTGCTTGAACCAACAAATTGTGGGTTAACAAACAAGCACACTAACTGACAGAGCTGGGTGTTGTGCTTTCTAGATTACCCTAAAGTAGGGTGTCAATGAGTTAAATCTTCAGCTTGCTGCAACCAGATTAGCCATTGTCCACTATCAGTTTTTCTGTTACAAATAAAGGGTGGAACCTTCATTGTGAATCTATAGAAACAGCCTGGTCCTGCACACTGCAGACACATCCACGTCGTCACCAACCAGCTTTCCTATAATTGATGAAGTTATTTGACTTTTCCCCATTAGCTCCATGGAATTAATTTTGAAAGATTTTAAATTCCAAGAAGTTTTGTTAATATTCAGCCCTTGAGAAGAAATCATTCCCTGGCCACAGTGGAGACAGCATTGAAGATAAAACAGTAGACTACCAGGTAACACAGAGAAAGCTGATCAGCTAATCTATAATTACTTACTTTTCTTATTTTTGCTCTTGCTATTCGGATTTTCATCATTTTCAGCTCCTGACTGTGGATATTATTGTAATTAAATGTGAAAAGATGCACTGTGTCTCAGCCCCCGTATATTGGCTCTTTCTCTGTCCAGTGCGGTACACACTCAGATACTGACAGTGTCTCTCCCTCCCTCAACTTTCCAGCCCTGACGGTGCAGAAAGCGCTGCTCAAAGTTACACATTCTGACTGTTTGCAGTTGATTAGTGAGAGATTATTAACGTATCCTTCTGCAGCGCTGCCTCGGTTAATAACAGCAGATCGAAGTCACATTTCAGATACAGAAACAGACGCATCAATTATTCACTCTTTCCCAGAGCGAGTGAGGCCGAGACAAGCAGCAACATTCCAGCCCCACACTCTGCAATTACCCAGCACCAGCGGAAAGCAGTGAATACAGATTCAATCAGTGGGTTAATGTCCATTAACGGGATGCAAGATTCCACGGCCCAGGACAAACATCCCCATGCACCGAGAACAAGCTCAGGAAAACCCCGGGGGAGTTAATATCCCAATCACTGAGCATTTCAGTAACATTGAACAAGTTCCAGAACTGAGTGAACCTTTCAAATTACAGAAGTGATGACGAGGTCAAAAAGGTCTGAACAGTTGAGGTGACTGAGCGGTTTCAGCTTCTCTGTTCAGGTTGCAGCTTTCACTGGAGGCATGTGTTTCAATCCCACTTCTGACAACTTGATTTTCAGTTACTTTACAGAGTTTCCTTGAAGGTTTGAGGTAGAGTAAATACTGAGGAACTGTTTCTCACTGCTGAACGGTCAATAACCGAAGGTTACAAATTTAAAGTGACTCACAAAACCAGAAGGAACATGAGGAAAAATTCCTTTCTGCAACATGTAGTTAGGATTTCAGTTATGTGGATAGATTGGAGAAGCTGGGGTTGTTCTCCTTAGAGAGGAGATTTGATAGAGGTGTTCACAATCATGAGGGGTCGTGACAGACCCGATAGAGAGAAACTGTTGGATGAAGGATTGAGACTCAGGTAAAAGCTGTGGCTCAGTTGGTCACACTCACCTCGAAATCACAAGCTTCTGGGTTCAGATTTCACAGCTGACACTCCAGTACAGCACTGAGGGTGTTGAAGGTGCTGCCTTTCAAGTGTGATGTTAAACCAAGACCTGGTCTGCATGTTTGGGTGAATGTAAAATATCCCATGCTGCAATTTCAAACAAGTGAAGAGCAATTCTCCCTGCTGTTGTGATCAATATTTGCCCCTCAATCAGATCAGTTGGTCATTATCACATTGCTGTTTGTGGGTATTAGCTGCTGCATTTCTGAAATTACAACAGTGATTACATTTCATTGTCTACAAAGTGCTTTGATATGTCCAGTGGTCAGGAAAGGTGCTATATAAATGCAAGTATTTTCTTTCTTTATCACAACACATTGCTGTGTAAAAAATGGTTCTTCATGTCACCTCTGGTTCTTCTGCCAATCACCTGATATCTGTGTCCTCTGCTTTACTGACCCTTTTACCACTGGAAACAGTTTCTCCTTATTTAAACTATTGAAAACCTCCATGATTTTGAACAAATGTGTCAAATCTCTTCTGAATTTTCTCTGCTGCAAGGAGAACAGCCCCAGCTTCTCCAATCTCTCCACATAACTGAAATCCCTCACCCTGCTTCCATTGTGGGAAATCTCTTTTTTATTCTTTCCTGGGATGTGGGCACTGCAGACACAACGTGATTCCTGTCAACGGAGCGGCCCGCTGACATCATCAGAGAGCGCCAAGCTGCGCATAGGCACAGCTACATCTTGCCAGGGTTAAGTGGCACATGCACAGGATAATGTCATGGCTCAGCGCCAACATCATCGCATATCAGCCCATGGTCCATCTTCGCACATTCACGCAAAAGCGTCATCGGGTATCCAGCCTCTCACTCAGCTGGAGGAGGCGGCTGAATGGGTGACTTTGAGGTTGGAGCTTTCCCCCCTCAGCCTTGACGCTTCTTCTCCTCAGCTGCTCGCTCTCCACCTCGCTGCTCCCCTGGACGATTGTTCCCCGCTCGCGTCACCCAGCTCTCCTGCCACTCGGTCCCAGCCCCCCAACCCCCACTCCAGCCATTAAAGCGAGACCGTGCCACTTCCCTCCTCTTGGCCACTCGTTCTTCACTCCTACGTCACACCTTTTGAGAGGCATAGATAGTGTAGATAGCCAGAGTCTGTTTCCCATGGTAGGGGTGACTAAAACTAGAGGGCATAGATTTAAGCTAAGAGGGAGGAGGTTTAAAGGGAGTCAAAGGGGTAAATTTTTCACAGAAAGAATAGTGGGTATCTGGAATGAGCTGCCTGGTGGAGGCAGGAACAGTAGTCACATTTAAGAGGCATCTGGACAGGTACTTGAATGAGCAAGGCATGGAGGGATATGGAATTAATGCAGGCAGTTCGGATTAGTATAGATAGGCATTATGGTCGGCATGGACGCGGTGGGCCGAAGGGCCTGGTTCTATGCTGTACGACTCTATGACCCTCTGTGACTCCTGTTAATTGTTTAATTATCCACCACCATTCAGGACTGGATGTGGCAGGACTGCAGAGCTTTGATCTGATCTGTTGATTGTGAGATTGCTTAGCTCTGTCTATTGCATGCTGCTTCCGCAATATGACATGCAAGTAATCCTGTGTTGTCGCTTCACCAGGTTGACACCTCATTTTTAGGTCTGCTTGGTGCTGTTGCTGACATGCCCTCCTGCACACTTCATTGAACCACTATTGCTCCCTTGGCTTGATGGTAATGGTAGAGTGAGGGATATGCCAGGCCAGGAGGTAACATATTGTGTTTAAATACAATTCTGCTGCTGCTGATGACCCACAGTGCCTCATGGATGCCCAGTTTTGAGCTGCCAGATCTGTTCATTTCTTCCCTCAGATATAATTGAAAAACAAATTCTGAAGAACTGCCTGAACTAAATATAAAGGAGAGAGAAATAAATACTGACAAAATAGATGGCAGCATTTGGAAGGTAAAAAGATTTCAGTTTTATTTTTGATGAGTGAGAGGAATTTCTCACACTTTGGGGCTTCTGTAAGTGTATTTACTGTATCAGAGTAGAAGTACTGTATCAGGCCTTGTTAGCTCAGTTGGTAGAGTATGAGACTTTTAATCTCAGGGTCTTGGATTTGAGACCCTTGTTGTGTGGTTGTTCTTCCCTTTTTCAGTCTTCATCAGCAGAGAGTTCAAGGAGTGTTCGAAATTAAATTCAACAACATCACCAGATTTCAACCACCCCCCTTGCCCCCATCCCAGTGTAGTTGACAGGACCCTCAACCTCTGCCTTCCCCCTTCCCCTCCCTCCCAGAACTGCGACAGGGATCCCCTTGTCCTCACTTTCCACCCCACCTGCCTCCACATCCAAAGGATCATCCTCCACCATTTCCACCACCTCCAGCGTGATGCCACTACCAAACGCATCTTCCCCTCCCCTGTCAGCATTCCGAAGGGATCGTTCCCTCCGCGACACCCTGGTCCACTCCTCCATTATCCCTGACACCTCATCCCCTTCCCAAGGCACATTCTCATGCAATCGCAGGAGATATAATACCTGCCCTTTTCCCTCCTCTCTGCTCATTATTTAAAGCCCAAACACTCCTTTCAGGTGAAGCAGCGATTTGCTTGTACTTCTTTCAATTATGTATACTGTATTCACTGCTCACAATGCGGTCTCCTCTAAACTGGGGAGACCAAGCGCAGATTATGTCGAACACCTCTGCTCAGTCCGAAAGCATGACCCCGAGCTTCTGGTTGCTTGCCATTTCAACACTCCCCCCTGCTCTCATGTCAGGATTTCTGTCTTGGGCCTGTTCCAGTGTTCCCGTGAACATCTCCATGGAAAGATCAATCTTACACGCTAGCTCAAATGTTGGATTTTGTTTGTTTAGTATCTTTTCTCATCCAAAGATGACACTATCAATCATTCACCACTCTGTCTTCTCCTGAATTTCGAGTTCAAATTTGTTTGTGAAGTTGAGTGACACGTTAAGACAGCACAGTCTTTGTCTTTGTGAACGAAGTGATTTCGGAATGGCTGTTTGAAACTGCCCCTCCTTGCACAGAAATTCAGTGCAAATACTCAAATCACCCACAATTTCTTCGTGAGAAATTTGTTCACAATTGCATTCGACATGGAAACCGCCTCAACATTAATCTCACTGAAGGAAAGTGTGACTGTGTTGTTTGTTTCAGAGTGTTGGTGCCGTTATGTGTCGCTCTTAACCAAGACTGGGACACAACGCAAGGTTGATCCAAGGTTGGCATATATTATCAATCAGGAGCAAGAAAAATCAAAAGGGACCTAACAAGAAAACCCAGTCTCCAGATGTGAGAATCTGTAGATCCGCTTTGGGAAAGTGAATCAGAGCAGAATGGAAGGGTGAACTGTCCGACTGCCCAGAAGAGATGAAGATACAGCTCAGTCAGCACGTTCCCCTGGTTTATGACGCTGGAACATTCCTCACACAGAAATTATTCAACCCGATGACAAACGTGCTTACAGCCGATAATTTATTAAGATAATTTTTTTTGAGCTATAACACAAACAGCTACTCGACAATGTGGAAAATTGCCCAGGTGTGTCCTGTCCATAAAAAAAAAGCAGGACAAATCCAATCTGACCAATTACCGCCCCATCAGTCTACTATCGATCATCAGAAAAGTGATGGAAGATGTCATTAACAGTGCTATCAATCACCACGCATTTAGGAATAATCTGCTCATCGATGCTCAGTTTAGATTCCGCCAGGGCCTCTCGGATCCAGGCAAACATTTGGAAGCTGGAGTGCAATGTGGGAAAATGTGAGGTTATTCACTTTGGTAGTAAGAACAGATAAATTAAATATTATTTAAATTGCGAGAGACTACAGAATGCTGCGGTATCGAAGGATCTGGGTGTCTTCGGACATGAATCACAAAAAGTTAGCATGCAGGTAGAGCAAATAATTAGGAAGGCAAATGGAATGTTACCCTTTATTACAAGGGGAATGGAGTATAAAAGGAGAAAAGTCTTGCTTCAAATGTACAGGGTGTTGGTGAAACCACACCTGGAGCACTGTGTACAGTTTTGGTCTCCTTATTTAAGGAGGGACATACTTGCATTGGAGGCAATTCAGAGAAAGAGGTGGGCAACTGTCTCTTCCCCACCACAGCCACCTCGAGGGCATTGTGCGGAGGGGGTGAAACATCGGGCGTGCAGGAAGGATCTGATGGGGAGGGTTCTTCTCACCACCAGCCAAGTTACATCTTGGTGCTTGTTTGAAAGTTCTGGTGATGAGGCATTCCGCCAAATGACTTTGGCAGTTTGCTCGGGGAACCATCCGACTGGATCCACCATCTGCTTTTCCTGTAGGGCCTTGAGGACATTCCGTGCAGACCACTACCTGAAGGATTGGTGGTCAAAGATGTTTTTCCACAGAAACTTTCCCACGAAGGATAGGTGGTACGGCACGGTCCAACTGGCTGGAGCATTCCGCGGCAATGTGACCAGGCCCATTCTTCACAAAGCTGGGGACAGATAGAACCTCAGCACGTAGTGACACTTGGAGATTGTGTCCTGGGGATCTGCGCACAGCTTGATGCAGCCGCACACGAAGGTAGTCATCAGGATGAGGGTGACGTTGGGTACATTTTTCCCGCCCTTTTCCAGGGGTTTGAACATCGTATCCCTCCAGACCTGGTCCATTTTGGAACCCCATATGAAGCGGAAAATGGCTCGGGTGATCGCCACAGCGCAGGAGTGGCGTATGGGCCAGACCTGCACCACGTACAGCAACGTGAGCGCCTCGCACCTGATGACCAGGTTCTTAAACACAATGGAGAGAGATCGCTGCTCCCACATGCTCAGCTTATGGTGTATCCTGGCTACTCGCTACTTCCAGGTTTTGGTGCACGCCCCGGCCCTTCCGAACCATATCCCCAGCACCTTCAGGTAGTCTGACCTGATGGTGAAGGGGACAAAGGATCGGTCAGCCTAGTTCCCAAAGAACATGGACTCGCACTTGCCATGGTTAACTTTGGCTCCCGAGGCGCGTTCGAACTGGTCGCAGATGCTGATCAGTCTGCGAACGGACAGTGGATCCGAGAAAAAGACGGCGACCTCATCCAGGTACAGGGAAGTTTTAACCTGAGTGACTCCACTGCCTCGGATTGTAACCACCCACTTATGCTTGCATCCTTCCTAATAGGCTCAGCAAAGGGTTCAATGCAACAAACAAACAAGACAAAGGCGAGAGGACTGCCCTGTCTGTCTTTGCAAAGCAGGTGTAGAAAAAGATGCTGTGGTTTTTTTCGCGGTTCATCCCAAGCAGCTGTGGAACACAGGAGTCTGTGCTCTACAGGCTGTTCTCAGGGATGCACACTGAGATAAACATCAACTGCTGCTGGAGGACTATCAATTCGGTGAAAGACGCACTTTGGTCTGCCCGAAACATGCTGGTCTTCCAGCGCAAAGAGTTGTCCACGACCTAATGTTGCAGACTGGCACTTTCCAAGGTCCAAGACTACGTGCTGAGGGACGCACTACAGCTTGGGGCAGCCGCTGCAAAGGTTCCCTGGGGAAGACCACTGTGTAAGGTACCCCCACAAAGGTGAACTGAGGGGCTGGATCCATGGAAATCCCCTCGGGCTGTATCCAGAAAATATTTCTCCGCCTCCAGGCTCACTTCTTTGACCAGGAGTCCTCCTCCCGACCAGCAGACCCATTCACCCACCTCCAGCATTCTCCCTCTACCTGGACCCCTCCCCCTGGCCACTTACCCACTCTTGATCTGTTCATTGAAAACTATCGGCGAGACACTTGTCATCTCAATTTCTCTGCCCCCCTCACTCACTCTAACCTGTCCCCCTCTGAACTTGAGGCATTCCGTTCTCTCAGGTCTAACCCCGACATGGTCATGAAACCTGCAGACAAGGGTGGTGCTGTTGTTGTATGGCGTACCGACTTCTACCTTGCAGAGGCTCAGCGCCAACTCACAGACACTTCTTCCTACCTCCCTCTGGACCATGACCCCATCGACGAAAATCAAGCCACCATCCAAAGGACTGTCACTGACCTCATCTCCTCTGGAGAACTTCCCTCTACAGCTTCCAACCTCATAGTCTCGCAACCCCGAACAGCCCGCTTCTACCTCCTTCCCAAAATCCACAAACGGGAATGTCCCGGCAGACCCATTGTGTCAGCCTGCTCCTGCCCCACTGAACTTATTTCTTCCTATCTTGACTTTATCTTTTCTCCGCTGGTCCAGTCTCTTCCCACCTACATCCGTGACTCTTCTGGCGCCCTACGTCATTTTGACAATTTCCAGTTTCCTGTTCCCAACCGCCTCCTCTTTACTATGGACATCCAATCGCTCTTCACCTCCATCCCCCGCCAGGATGGTTTGAGGGCTCTCCGCTTCTTCCTGGAACAGAGGCCCAACCAGTCCCCATCCACCACCACCCTCCTCCGCCTGGCTGAACTTGTTCTCACATTGAACAACTTCTCCTTCAACTCCTCGCACTTCCTTCAAGTAAAAGGTGTCGCTATGGGTACCCGCATGGGTCCTAGTTATGCCTGTCTTTTTGTGGGATATGTCGAGCATTCTTTGTTCCAGTCCTACTCAGGCCCCCTCCCCCAACTCTTTTTCCGGTACATTGATGACTGTATCGGTGCCGTTTCCTGCTCCCGCCCTGAACTGGAAAACTTTATCAACTTTGCTTCCAATTTCCACTCTTCTCTCACCCTGACATGGTCCATCTCTGACACGTCCCTTCCCTTCCTCAACTTCTCTGTCTCCATCTCTGGGGATAGGTTGTCTACTAATATCCATTATAAGCCCACCGACTCCCACAGCTACCTCGACTACACTTCTTCACACCCTACCTCCTGTAAGGACTCCATTCCATTCTCCCAATTTCTCCATCTTCGACGCATCTGCTCTGATGATGCTACCTTCCATGACGGTGCTTCTGGTATGACCTCCTTTTTCCTCAACCGAGGAATCCCCCACACTGTTGTTGACAGGGCCCTCAACCGTGTCCGGCCCATTTCCCGTACCTCTGCCCTCAACCCTTCCCCTCCCTCCCAGAACCGTGACAGGGTTCCACTTGTCCTCATTTTCTACCCCATCAGCCTCCATATCCAAAGGATCATCCTCTGCCATTTCCACCACCTCCAGCGTGATGCCACTACCAAACACATCTTCCCCTCCCTTCCCCTGTCAGTATTCCGAAGGGATCGTTCCCTCCGTGACACCCTGGTCCACTCCCCCATTACCCCCACCACCTCGTCCCCATCCCATGGCACCTTCCCTGCAATCGCAGGAGGTGTAATACCTGCCCATTTACCTCCTCTCTCCTCACTATCCCAGGCCCCAAATACTCCTTTCAGGTGAACCAGCGATTTAGTTGTACTTCTTTCGATGTAGTATACTGTATTCGCTGCTCACAATGTGGTCTCCTCTATATTGGGGAGACCAAGCGCAGACTGGGTGACCGTTTTGCGGAACACCTCCGCTCGGTCCGCAAGCAGGACCCTGAGCTTCCGGTTTCTTGCCATTTCAACACTCCCCCCTGCTCTCATGCTCACATCTCTGTCCTGGGATTGCTGCAGTGTTCCAGTGAACATCAACGCAAGCTCGAGGAACAGCGTCTCATCTACCGATTAGGCACATGACAGCCTGCCGGACTGAACACTGAGTTCAATAATTTCAGAGCATGACAGCCCCCCATTTTACTTTCATTTTTAGTTGTTTTTTCTTTTTTCTTCTTTTTTGCCTTTTTACATTTTTTACAACGTTTTATATTGCATTTATTTCATTTCATCTTAGTTTATTCAGTTTGATTACCCACTGTTTTTTTCAGGTTTGCACTTGCTGCTATTCAATATTCAGTCCGTTAACACCTATTCTGTACTAATGCTTTGTCTTTCAACACACCATTAACATATTGTTTGCCTTTGCTCCATGACGTTTTCGTCAGCTATGTGGCCTTGTCCAACCTGCACCTTCTCCTTTGTTATCTCTTGCCCCACCCACACCTCACTTGCTTATAACCTGTGACATTTTTAATATTTGTCAGTTCCGAAGAAGGGTCAGTGACCCGAAACGTTAACTCTGCTTCTCTTTCCACAGATGCTGCCAGACTTGCTGAGTGGTTCCAGTATTTCTTGTTTTTATTCCAGAAAATATTTGTTTGCTGCAAAAAGTACATGGCAGGTAAAATGAAATGGAAGGGTTGTGAGGCAATTCACTCCTGTACTGATGGAAACTGACCTCCTTTGCAATCTTTGTATTGTTGACTTGGTGCTGTTTTTGAACTGTTTTGTAATGTATCTTTTTATAGTTTATTTAACGAATAAAGTACATTTTGGAAATTAAAAAAAAAGTTCGGAGAAGGTTCACTGGATTAATTCCTGTGATGAAGGGGTTGTCTTATGAGGAGGATTGAGCAGGTTGGACCTATACTGATTGGAGTTTAGAAACATGAGAGGTGATCGTATTGAGACATATAAGATTCTGAAGGGTCTTGACAGGGTAGATGCTGAGAGGATGTTTCCCATCGTGGCAGAATCTAGAACTCGGGGACACAGAATTAGGGATTTTCCATTTAAGAAGGAAATGAGGAGGAATTTCTTCTCTCAGACAGTCGTTCATCTTTGGATTTTTATCTACAAGGAAGTCAAGGGTTATGGGGCCAGGCAAGAAAGTGGGGTTGATGCCATGATCAGATAAGCCATGATCCTATTGAATGGCGGAGAAGGCTCGAGGGGGCCAAATGGCCTCTTCCTTCTACTATTTCTGTTCTTATGATCTCATTGCAGCTTGTTCCAAATGGAGACAAAAGAGTGGAATTCCAGAGCAGAGGTGAGAGTAATTACCCTTGAGTGAGTGTGGCATCAAGGATCCCTAGCAAAATTGAAATCAATGGGAATCAGGGGAAAATTGACCACTTGTTGGAGTCATACCTGGCACAAAGCAAGATGATTATGGTTCGTGGAGGCCGATCATCTCAATCCAGGACATTGCCTCAGGAGTTTCTCAGGGTAGTGTCCTAGGTTCAACCATCCTCAGCTCTTTCATTAATGATTTTCCGCTCAACTTATGTCAGAAGTGGGAATGTTCGGTGATGATTCACAACTCCTCAGATACTGAAGCAGTCCGTGTCCGCAAGCAGCGAGACCTGAACAACATTCAGGCTTGAGCTGATAAGTGACAAGCGACTTGGTTGCCACAAAAGTGCCACGCAGTGAACATCTAGAGTGAGAGACAATCAAACCATCTACCTTTTAATACTCAGCAGCATTATCATCACTGAATCCCTCACCAGCAACATCTTGGGGGTTACCATTGACCAGAAACTAAACTGGACCAGTCACATCTATGCTGCGGCTTTTAGCGTAGGTCAGAAATTGGGAATTCTGCAGCAAGTATCTCACCTCCTGACAGGCCAAAGCCTGTCCATTGTCTACAAGGCACAAGTCAGGAATGTGATGGAATACTCTCCACTTTTCTGGATAGCTGCAGCTCCAACAACACATATAAAGCTCAATACCACCCAGGACAAAGCAGTCCTCCTCATTGGTACATCACCCACGACCTTAAACATTCACTCCCTCCACCAGCAGAGCACAGTGACAGCAGTGTGTACCACCTACAAGATGTACTGCAGTAACTCGCTAAGTAACGTTCAACAGCACCATCCAAACCCGTGATCACTACCACCACGAAGGATAAGGGCAGCAGATGCATGGGAACACCACCACCTGCAGGTTCACCTCCAAGTCACTCAACATCATGACTTGGAACTATATCACCATTTCTTCACTGTTGCTGGGTCAAAATCCTGGAACTCCCTCCGCAATGGCACTGTGGGTGTTCCTACACCACATTGACTGCAGCAGTTCAAGAAGGGAACTCCCCACCACATTCTCAAGGGCAATTAGGGATGGACAATAAATGCCAGCCTTGCCAGCGATACTCACACCCAAGAATGAATAAAAAACAAATCATTCTCCACAGATTCCCCACAATTCAGGCTTGGACATTTACTTCAGGAGCACAGAGCTTTATATAACTACAACATGAGTTCCAATCTTCAGATTCCATTAGCCTTTCACATTATTTTCGACCAGTCCACTAGCTTTTAGTGATTCAGCACTCGGGTCTCTGCTTCTCCAGTTTCTAACATCTCACCACTTATAAAAAACACTCTGATCCATCTTTCATAGGTACTAGATGACCCCTCATTTTAAACTCCATCTGCCAAAGCATTGCTCACTCACTTAATCTATCAAGAAGATTTGAAAATAAATTTCTTGCCAAAGGATAATGTTCTGCTTCTGCTCCCTCGCCATTTGCTTTCCCCGTTAGTCTTTCATTTGGTGTAAATCCAGAGAAAGTAAAGATGGAAGGCAGGAGGGAGGGAAAAATCTTGCTCCTTTTCGTGATCCCTATTTGATCTTCATTCCAGTCCAATTTGGGTGAAGAATTCCGATTGTCTGTCTCAATTGTAATAAAGTATAAACAATTCTGGAATCACCAGCGAGATATTGACAAGAACATGTTTCCAGGCCAACTTTCCACAAAATCTCCCCCAAAACAATGTTTCGGACACTTCATAAACTAATGACAAAATTGGGATCCGAACCCACACATGCAAAGCAAAATGCATTAGCACGCCCCCGTTTTAACCTCTCGACCACCTTGTCAGCTGTTTGGACAGTAAAGATCCTGGCTGTGCAGCCAGATGTGCAATGATGGAAATGCAGCTTCTGTAAGTAAATGAAATTTCCATCACATCAGGTCATGGCCTGTTGGGAATGGAGCGGTGTGAAACATTTCCAGAGCATGTCCAACACATTTCTACTCAGTGTGAAAATCCACAACGGAAAGACTGGAACATACAATCATATCATCACATCATGATTGACATCACTCAGACACCTGAACCATTAGGTCCCTGACGAAGTTATGATGACCGAATTTCTGATGAAATGACAACTGAACTAACTGACTGGAAGAATTGCTTTAATTCCACATGATCAGAGAGGCACAGCCTCAGACCGACTTGGCAGATGAATATTGATTGAATAATTTCTGTGTGAGGAATGTTCCAGCATCATAAACCAGGGGAGCGTGCTGACTGAGCTGTGTCTTCATCTCTTCCGGGCAGTCAGACAGTTCACCCTTCATTCTGCTCTGATTCACTTTCCCAAAGCGGATCTGCAGATTCTCAAATCTGGGGACTGGGTTTTCTTATTTTGTTCCTTTTCATTTTTCTTGCTCCTGACTGACAAATATATTCTAAATCTCGGATCAACCCTCCCCTTTGCGTTGTGTTACAGTCTTGGTTAAAAAAGACACAAAATGGCACAAACACTCTGAAACTTACAACACGGTCACACTTTCCTTCAGTGAGATTAACCTGTTTTCCAGGTTAAATGCAACTGCAAAAACATTGCGCTCAAAGAAATTGTGGGGGATTGAGTTGCCGTTGAAATATTAGCACTGAACATTTGTACAAGGAGGAACAGCCATTCCAAACTCACATCCTTCACAAAGGCAACCACTGAGCTGTTTTCTTGTGTGAATAACATTCATAAGAAAAGTTAAAGTTCACAAGAAAACAGATGTAAACGATTGATAGCTAAACTTTTGAAGCAAGGATATGAATCCAAGATTTTCTGATTATTAGACAAACACTCGAGCCAACGAAGCTACAGAGCCAGATCACAAATGCTGTGACAACTAAGGGCAGAGGAGGGCACTCTTTATTCTCATCCCACTTCTCCACAGGTCACAACATTTATTTTAACTTTTCCCACTTAATGAAACAGTCAATCATATACTCTATTTTTCCCAGAATAGAAGACACTGACCAGGTTTCTTTAATGAACAACAAAATGATTCATTTATTGTAGAACAAGTTTTAACTAGTCATGAAGTATAGCATAAACACGCAGGTGGAAATTTTAAAAGTTCCCTTTTCACCTTTACTTCTAAAGTCCTTTTTTTAAATCTTCGAGCCACATGCGCACACACACATACACCGGTTAACTGAAAAGATAAAAGAGATTTAAAATTTTTTTTTTTAATTTTGTTACTAACACAAAAAAAAAAACTCTTGGGCTGTTTACTTGCTAATTTTTGAAGAAAACATCAGATGAGATACGTTACTCCAAAATTGGAATACAGTCTAACTTCTGAGTATACGTAGTCAGGTCACTAGGGTATTTTAGAACAGTTCTTTTCAGAAGGCATTGAGAATTAATTTTAGCAGGCCTTCTTCAAAGAAATGTAACAAGATGAATTAACACACGGGACTTCTCAGGATCTTTTCAAGATTTTCTGGAAAACAAGCTGGGTTGTGGTCTTCTCTCCTTCCTTGACACTTCTTCAGGCTAACTTTATCAGCTGCTCACTCCAGCAGGTAAAACACACTGACTCTACAACCAAAAGCTTGTGAGTTTTCTGCTGTCTTAGGTGTACGCTGCTGCTGCCGAGCTTGTCCAATCAAGGGGCGTGAATGACTTCACTAACCACATCTCCCTGTTACCAGGGTTTCTGTTCTATATTTAACTTGAATTATGTGACAAACAGTAAACATAATTGCCAAATTGGCTCTTTTGGTGCTCTCTTGAAAAAGAACTGGCCCTACATTTATTCCGTTTGATTATGACTTCTTTAAAAAATATTTTAACAGAAGAAACAGAATCACTTCCAAAACAGCATGTACTTTCCCTGAGCTACAGGTTATTGCAAGACTCTTTGGCTGTGTTTATTTTAGGTGATTTTGTACTCAGGTTCTTTCTGAATCCATGTGTTTGCAGATCTTTGTGAGTGAGAGATGTGGAGATATGCTTAAAAAATTTCCCTTTAAATTATTCATATCTCCGTCTTTCCCCGAACTTTGTGCAAACACATTAATGAGGGAATCACACACATCAAGCCGTCAAACCTGTCCGCTAAACATTGAAAGGTGACAGTGTTTATTGTAACGGGGTTCCATTTATTCAGACACACCTTGATGATTCACACATGTAATGTATTTGTATATTATATTCATGACATAATGATGTAAATAAACACTTCCTTGCACTTGCCATCCTTGGTGAACATTTTCTCTGCTGATGCCCCCTGAATATATTAGAGAACATGGTGATGAGGTTGAGATAAAAGTCTGTAAATATAGGCAGCAAACAGCAGCACGGACTGCAGTGAACAAGATTTACGTGACATATTTGTGCTTCTATTGGTGGGTGAAATAAGATAGAAAACACCCAAAATCCTACATTTGAGCTCACGTCTAAGATTGCTCTGTCTATGGAGATAGCATCAAAGAATGCTCAGGAATTTTGTCCTATGCCAGTGATAGTAACACACGTCAGGGGAACTTAAAAAAAACTGGTAAAATGGGCTTTCACATAACAGATGAAATTTTACACAGAGAAATGTGAAGTGATACAATTTGGAAGGAAGAATGCGTTATAAATGAAACGTTACAATTCTAAACTGGGTGCAGGAGCAGAGAGACAATGCACACCAGTGTTAGAAGGATTGAAAAGGTAGCTAAGAGCAAACAGGACACTTGGCTTTATTAATAGAGGCATAGATAAAAACTTATAAGTTATGCTAAACCTTTATAGAATACTGGGAATGAATGGCCTCTTCCTGTACCTCCACAGAAAGCTTCCATTCCAGGTTTACACACACTCATCAGGATCACTCTCCACAGATCCCGCCACTCCAGGCTCGGACACCCACTTCAGGATCACTCTCCACAGATCCCGCCATTCCAGGTTCGGAGACCCACTTCAGGATCACTCTCCATAGATCCCAGCACTACGGGCTCGGAGACCCTCTTCAGAGATCCTAAATCTCCAGACACGGACATCCTTTGAGGACCACACTCCACAGATTCTTCCCTCCAGGCTCAGACACCCTCTTCAGAATCACTCTCCATACATCCCGCCGCTCCACACACGGATAATTCCCTCAGGATCAGATCAAAGAATGTTGCTTGTCACTTATCAGCTCAAGAGTGAATGTTGTTCAGGTCTTGCTGCTTGCAAGCCCAGACTGCTTCAGTATCTGAGGAGATGTGAATCATCAGCGAACATTCCCACTTCTGACTTATGTTGAAGAGAAAGCCATCAATGAAACAGCTGAGGATGGTTGGGACCAGGACACTGCCCTGTGAAACTAAGTATCCAGTCATGAAAGGTGGTGGACAATTAAATAACGAACCAAATGAGGAGGGTCCAAAAGCATTCCTATCCTCAATGTTGGTGGAGCCGAGCACGTCAGTGCAAAAGGTGAAGCTGGAGCATTTGAAACCATGTTCAGTCAGAAATTGCTCAGTGGATGATTCATCTCGGCCTCTTGAGGTCCCCAGCATCACAGCTTCCAGTTTTTAGCCAATTTGCTTCACTCCACATAATGGCAAGAAACAGCTGAAGGCACTCGATACAGCAAAGACTATGGGCCCTAGCAACATTCCGGCTCTAGTACTGAAGACCTGTGCTCCAGAACTAGCTGCGCACTCAGCCAAGCTGTTCCAGTAGAGCTACAAAACAGGCGTCTACTCAACAATGTGGAAAATTGCCCAGGTGTGCCCTGTCCGTAAAAAAGCAGGACAAATGCAATCTGACAAATTACCGCCCCATCAGTCTACTATTGATCATCAGCAAAGTGATGGAAGATGTCAGCAACAGTGCTATCAAGCACCACTCACTTAGCAATAATCTGATCATCGATGCTCAGTTTAGGTTCTGCCAGGGTCTCTCAGCTCCAGGAAATAATTTGGCAGATAGAGTATAATGTGGGAAAACGTGAGGTTATCCACTTTGGTAGGAAGAATAGAACAGGAAAATATTATTAAAATTGTGAGACATTACAGAATGCTGCAGTGTAGAAGGATCTGGGCGTCCTCGGACATGAATCACAAAAAGTTACCATGCAGGTACAGCAATTAATTAGGAAGGCAAATGGAATGTTACCCTTTATTGCAAGGGGGATGGAGTATAAAAGTAGAGAAGTCTTGCTACAAATGTACATGGTGCTGGTGAAACCACACCTAGAGTACTGTGTACAGTTTTGGTTTCCTTATTTAAGGAGGGATATACTTGCATTGGAGGCAGTTCAGAGAAGGTTCACTAGATTTATTCCAGTGATGAAGGGGTTGTCGTATGAGGAAAGTTGAGCAGGTTGGACCGATACTCATTGGAGCTGAGAAAAATGAGAGGTGAATGTCTTGAGACATATAAGCTTCTGAGGGGACTTGAGAGGGTAGATGCTGAGAGGAAGTTTCCCCTCGTGGTGGCATCTAGAACTAGGGGACACAGTTTCAGATTTAGGGGTTTTTCATTTAAGAAGGAATTTCTTCTCTCAGAGCGTCATTAATCTTTGGAATTCTCTACCACAGAGAGCAGTGGAGGCTGGGTCATTGAATGTCTTCAAGATTTTTATCTACATGAGAGCCAAGGGTTATGTGGGCAGGCAAGAAAGTGGGGTTGAGGTTATGATCAGGTCAGACATGATCCTATTGAATGGTGGAGCAAGCTCGAGGGGCCAAATGGCCTACTCCTGCAACTAGTTCTTCTGATCTTCTGTTCTTATCACTCATTGCAGCTTGGTCCAAACAGAGATGAAAGAGTGGAATTCCAGAGGAGAGGTGAGAGTGATTACCCTTGAGTGAGTGTGGCATCAATGATCCCTCGCAAAATTGAAGTCAATGGGAATCAGGGGGAAAACTCTCCACTTGCTGGAGTTGTACCTCGCACAAAACAAGATGTTGTAGTTAGTGGAGGCCAATCATCTCAGCCCAGGACATTGCTTCAGTAGTTTTTCAGGGTGGTGTCGTGGACCCAAACATCCTCAGCTGTTTCATTGACGACTTTCCCTTCAACATAAGTCAGAAGTGGGAATGTTAGGTGATGATTCACAACTCCTCATTTGAAGCAGTCTGTGCCTACAAGCAGCAAGACCTGAACAATATTCAGGCTTGAGCTGATAAGTGACAAGCAACCTTCTGGCCACACAAGTGCCAAGCAGTGAACATCTCCAATGAGAGAGAGAAAAAAATCTACCTTTTGATATTCAGAAGCATTATCATTGCTGAATCCCCCACCATCAATATGTTGGGGGTTACCATTGACCAGAAACTTAACGGGACCAGTCACATCTATGCTGCGGCTATAAGTGCAGGTCAGAGATTAGGAATTCTGCAGCAAGTATCTCACCTCCTGATACACCAAAACCTGTCCACCATCTACAAGGCACAAGTCAGGAGTGTGATGGAATAGAGCCCACTCAACAACACTCAAGAAGCTCAATTCCATCCAGGACAAAGCAGCCCACTTGATCGCCACCTAACCCACCACCTTAAATATTCACTCTCTCCACCACCAGTACACAGTAGCTGCAGTGTGTAACATCTCTATATGCACTGCAGTAACTCGCCAAGTATCCTTCAACAGCACCTTTCAAACCTGTGACCTCTACCACCTCGAAGGACAAGGGCAGCAGATGCATGGGAACTCGCCATCTGCAGGTTCTTCTCCAAGTCACTCACCATCCTGACTTGGAACGATATCGCCATTTCTTCACTGTTGTTGGGTCACAATCCTGGAACTCCCTACCCAGTAGCACTGTGGGTGTTCCTACACCATATGGACTGCAGCAGTTCAAGACGGCAGCTCACCACTGCATTCTCAAAGGCAATTAGGAATGGGTAATAAATGCTAGCCTTATCAGCGATACTCACATCCAAGAATGAATAAAAAAAAAATCACTCTCCACAGATTCCCCACAATCTGGGCTTGGACATTCGCTTCAGGAGCACAGAGGTTTATATCACTGCAACATGAGTTCCAAACTTCATATTCCGTTCGCTTTTCACATTATTTTTCTGCCAGTCCACTAGTTTTTAGTAATTCTGTATTCGGGTCTCGGCTCCTCCACAGTTTCTAACATCTCACCTCTTACAAAAAAACACTCTGATCTATCTTTCGTCGGTCCCAGATGACCCCACATTTTAAACTCCATCTGTCAAAGCATTGCTCACTCACTTAATCTATCAAGAAGATTTGAAAATAAATTTATTGCCAAAGGATCATGTTCTGCTTCTGCTCCCTCGCCGTTTGCTTTTCCCGTTAGTCTTTCACTTGGTGGAGATCCAGAGAATTTCAAGATGGAAGGAAGGGAGGGAGGCAAAATCTTGCTCCGTTTCGTGATCCCAATTTGATCTTCATTCCAGTCCAATTTGGGTGAAGAATTCCAATTGTCTGTTTCACTTTTAATAAAGTATAAACAATTGTGGAATCACTGTCTGGAAATTGACAAGAACAGGTTTCCAGGCCGACTTTACGCAAAAAGTGCCCCATTTTAAACAATGCACTACACAGCTCACAAACTAACAATAAGAATGGGATTCAAACCCATACATGAAGAACAAATAGATCAGCAGTCCATTGCCTTAACCTCTCAGCCACCTGGTCAATTGCACAAGCATGGCTGTCACCTTCAGCACAACTCCTGGCTGTGCAGCCAGCTGCAGTGACCTAATGGTTCAGGCGTCTGAGTGATGTTAATCATGATGTGATCAAATGATTGCATGTTCCACTCTTTCCGTGGTGGGTTTTCACACTGTGTGGAAACGTGTTGGACATGGTCTGGAAATGTTTCACACCGCTCCATTCCCTGTTTCATTTACTTACAGAAGGTATATTTCCATCATTACACAACCCATAAGATGAACTTTTTCCAAAAGATTTCAGTGTATTTAACTCTGTGTCCAACACTGTGAGGCAGCTTTCTGTGTTTATAAAGAGTGTAATTTATTGACTGGTCTCTTGGATCTTGGATCAAACAGGGTGACAGACAGAGGTCTGTGTGCAGAGGGTTTGGAGGTGAGCTCTGATTCCGAACCCTTTCTGGATTGTGAGGAATAAAGAATGAATGAGAGAGAGAGAATGTGGGAGAAGGGATGATGGAAGAATTTGTCCGTGAACGTGATTAAAAGTGGCTCAAACGCAAGATAATATTAAGATATCAAGAGCAGAACATTAACATAATCTGAGTTCCACAATCTGGTCGGGTCCCATTCCCCTGAAGTGAGGAATGAACGGGTGGGAAATTCCGCCTGGAGTTATTTTTGTCTCCAATGAAGATGAGTTCACAGTGAGGATGGAATAGCTCAGTTGGGAGAACTCTAGATTGAAGAACCAGGATACAATCCCTGGTTTCATCAGGTTTAATTTGGTGTCTCCATCATTTTAAGTAGAGAGAATCAGAGGGGAGATTTTCCACTCTTGACCCCATGGGCTGAATTTTAAACTAACGGTGCGGCTCTTGGCAGAGGCACCGGAAGTGGGTATCGTCACCAAACGAGTGAAATGTGGCCGACCGACCCCGATCACGGAGCAGCCGACCAATTAATGAAGGGGAGACGTGGGGCCCATGTAAACAAGGACCAGAGGTAGGGAATGAGGCGCTGATGGCACCGACATCTGACACAACGGCAGGTGCTGGCACCATATTTAAAGGGTTGCCAGCCCTGCATTCACTGCTGCCTGGTTTAAAGGAGTGTCTTCCTGAGAGCCCTCTGCTGTCCCAGGACCCGTTCTGCTGCCTCTGATGCCCCAGGACCCGTTCTGCTGCCTCTGCTGCCTGATGGGTAAGGAGCTGAATGCGAGCCTGCAGTGACCATGGTCCCACGGTTTAGCGATGCCACCCTGCCAGTTCTCCTCCAGGTGGCAAGCGAAAGGTGGAAGATCCTCTTCCCCAGGGATGGGAGGTGGAGACCTGTCCACCTGACCAAGCAAAGCTGGCTGAAGATAGTAGGTGAGGTCAGCAGCCGTGGGTTCACCCCCAGGACATGGATCCAGTACAGGAAGTGGGTCAATGACCGGATCCAGGGTGCTCAAGTGAGAACTCCAAACACTTTGGACTCTTTGGACATTGCGTGTGGCAGAGTGAGAGGGAGTGTTTGGTGAAAGGGAGCGACCACCCAGTCATGTGTATTGGGGAAGGTCAGCAGGACATGCTGCCTGAGGCTTGGCTGCATCTCGGTGAGAGGTGCATGTCAGTCATTGCATAACCTCACACAGTCCCTCGAGAGGGGCCGCATGCAGGAGGAATACGTGTATCCCCATCATGGACTGCTGGACTATCACCATCAGAGATCTTGTCCCCGCTGGGAGGCTAACTGTGTTCATCATTGTGTCTGCAGGAGAAGACATCCCACAATTGGAAAGAGCCAATCAAGACCGACGGTGGAGTGCCTTATCTCCATGTCCTCATCCCGATGGAGGAGGAGGCCATGGAACTGGCCGGGCAGCAAAGCAGCTGCTCCATAGCTGATGGAGAGACAGGGGCACCTACCCAAGAGAGTGAGTGAACATCTCCTGGGGCACAAGGGAGCATCAGCTGCAAAGGAGCCACACTGCTCATCTGTTCACCACTGCATCAATGGAGCTGCACAGTAGGGGTGGTTGGAATGTCACGATGGGAAGACCCTAACCCTTCAATGTCCCTGTTTTCTCATGAAGGCCCGGATGAATGCCATGAGCAAAGAGCTGGAGAGACTGGGAGACAGCTGGACACATCTGAGGAGCAGGAGGGAGCCTCAGAGGGTGCACCGTCACATCATTCCCCCGCATCCTGCACCAGAACAGAAACTCTCACGTTGGTGGGTATCCGTTCGCTGTTAGATTTGGGCACACAAACTGATGAGCACATCACAGACAGGCCCGGGCAGCTGACGGAGGCTGTGACAGCCGAGGCCACTGGCACTTGGCGGTCTGTGGGAGGCCAGGCCCACGCTGAGCCCCAGGCTGATGACATGCCTCTGGTGTTACTAGCAACACGGGAAATACTGCAGCTGCAGTGAGAGGTCAGGCAACATCTGGCAGAGTTGCCAGACGCTATGTGTACCCAAGCATGGACAATGGAGGAGTCCATCCAGGCCTTGGACGCTGCACTGTCTCTGATGGGGGTGTGTCTGGCTTCCTCCATTGAGAGATTGGTGACTCTCATGGAGAGGCAGATCCAGCCGACCAATCAGTGGCTGCCGGAGATGTGCACAGACCTGCACTCCATCACTTTGTCCTTGAGCTCCATCCAGCGGTGACAAGGTGAGAGGGGGGACGAGGCACCTGAACTCTCCACCAGGTCCACGTCCCTCTCAGGTCAGCAGGGAGGTACAAGTGTGTCTGATAAGGGGGAGGAGCAGCTGGCTGCTACATCTGGGGTCTCCTCTCAGGGGGCTCCTGGTGTGGACAGTAGCTCTGAAGCCCCTCTGCCAGTAACACCAGTGATGCCAGCACCTCCATCATCCTCGCTGACAGAGGGGGTCCCTGTACGTGTGCAGGAGGTCCTCAGTGTGCCAGGGCCCTCCAGGCCTCAGGCAGTGAGAGGACGGCCGCCAATGTCATCCCAAGCTATGGGGCAGCAAGGTCAGCAGCCTGTCTTCACCTCAGCTGACAGAGCAGGGGGAGTAGCACGTAGGAGCACCCGGAAAAGATTTAAGAAGAGCACCTAGATTCACTGAGGGGTTCACGGGTGAATGTACATTCCAGATGGATAGGGTTGTGTTTGGTGTCGCACAGAATAAAGAAATGATGTTCTCTCACTATGTCTCCTTCCAATTGTTGATGCCCTTTGGGACTTCATTTCAACCCTTCCTCCCAAGGGGCTGGAAGTGAGGGACCAAGCCCTGAGTTCACAAAGCTTCGGCCTTGTCACTGTGCAATGTGTACCTGGGCGCTGTAGTGTAGAAGGAAAGAGGTGACAACAGGGCTGCTTAAAGCTAAGGCTTTATTGCTGTGGTTCCAGAAGGTGGTAAGGCTCAAAGGAAACTTGAATGTATAAGGGTGTCTCGTGTCTCCCGTGTGTGTATCTCATGGTGGCTTTCCTGCTGTGCCTGAGGTTCTTCATCTGGCACTGCTTGGGCAGCATCCTCCTCCACATCCTCATCATCAGAGGAGGCATCACACTCCATTATATCCTCACTAGTCAACACCTCACCCCTCTGTAATGCCAGATTGTGCAGAGCACAGCAAACCACCATGATATGCGAGACCCTCTCCAGGACATACTGAAGGGCTCCACAGGAACAATCTAAGTGCCTGAATCTCATCTTCAGGAGACCAATGGCCTCTTTGATGGTCGCTCGGGTTGACCTGCAGAAGGTATTGTACCTCTCCTCTGCATCTTGTGTGGGTTCCTCACAGACGTCCGTAATCATGTCTTCAGTGGGTAGCCCTTGTCTCTAAGGATCCATCTCAGAAAGCGCATGGGGCCACGGAAAAGTTCTGGCACCTGCGACTGCCTTGGTATGTAGGTGTTGTGGCTGCTTCCCGGGATTTGTGCACACACCTGTAGGATCTATTTGTGATGGTCACAGACCAGTTACACACTGAGCAAGTGGAAGCCCTTCCTGTTGAAGGCTGCTGGCTGGTCTGCTGGAGCCTTGATGGTCACATGGGTGCAGTCAATGACACCCTACACCTGGGGGAATCCAGCGAAGTCCCCGAATCCTATAGCCCTCTCAGCTTGATTGTTTGGATCAATGTGCACATAGTCACCGGCCCTCCTGAACAGGACATTGGTGACCTCCTTGATGCACTGATTCACCACAGACTGTGAGAGTCCACACATATCTCCAGTGGATCCCCGCAATGATCTGCTGGTGTAGAAGTTCAGTGGCACGGTGACCTTCAGTGACACTGGCATCAGGTGCCCACCAAGTCCCATGGGGCACAGCTGCATCATGGCAGAAACGACCTCCGTGGAGAGGTGCAGTCTGTGGAGACACTGTCACTCGGACATCTGCAGGTAGTTGAACCTCGGCTGACGTGTTTCTCTGCCTCCTTCTCCAGCCTCCTGTTCGAGGCTGGCCCTCCTGTGGGCCCCCAAGCAGCTGTGGTGCCCCTGCTGGTGCCTGCGCTCCCTCTCTACTACTGCTCTTCTTCAATGGGAGCGTCAAATCCAGGGTGAATGAGGCTGATGACAGGTTGCCCCTCCCTTAGTGCAAGGCCTTCACAGTAAACAACACCCAGCCACAGTTCCTCACTTGTCATCCTCAATGAGGTGGCACTGCCCCAATGGCACCCTGGTGTTGTTCCGCCTGCAGAGCTGGCACATTGGTCCCCACTCCTGACAGTGTTTCCCGATGCCCTTTCCCCCTCCACCCTTGCTGCCAAGTTTTGCTGCCTCACCCGATAGCTTCCCAGTGAAGCCAACACTCAGCTCCCACCTCCCAGTCACCTCCTTTAACCAGGCGAGGCTCTGAAGCCCCGTGGTTCCCGTGTGCTATTAGTTCAATTGGACCCAATGAATAAAATTGCTTACAAATGGACTCATAAATACTTTAAATGCCTTCTTGCCGTGTGGATGTGCGAAGTCTGCCCTCCATGTTAGCCGCCGACAGAAAAATCTGGTCCGACGTCTTCCATCCCTATTTTATACACCCCCTCCCCCTCCCCCTCCCCAGCCTCCATTCCCGTCTCCAACGGTCCCTTAAAATTCTGGCCCATGTCTCTAAGACTAATGGGAGTGAAACTACATCTGCTCCTTAGACTGAACAGGGAGATCTGCTCTCTCTGTGTTTAAAGTGAATGAATCTGATCTTTACCTTGTCTTACTGGAACGTTCACTGTCTGGAAATGTCTGTTTGAAAATGTTTTCCTGGTATATTAATGGAGCAGAGGAGCAGATGTGAGGTACTGTTGAACAGAGAGGTTTGGAAGTGGGTGAAGGGGTGGAGTGACGGTGGGAGTGAGAGGTGCAGTGAATTGGCCATTCTCAATAGAGTGTCAGGAATGAAGGTCAGAGGAACAGACCAGGCTGGAAACACAGAAAGAGTGAGGAGAAGCTGGTGTGAAAAACAGAGATTGAACAACAGGCTTGTTCAGTTGGTTTGGGTCTGGTGTTTAGAATACCCGAATCTGGGTTCACTGCCCTTCCAACTCAGCGAATTGTACCAACATTATGTTCATAAAACCATAGACTGATACCCAAAGAAGGAGACCATTTGGTCCATTGTGTCAGTGCTGTCTCTTTGGTTGTGCTATCCAATTAGTCCTGGTGTTCAGCTTTTTCCTGTAATCTGTACATTTTCCTTCCAGTATTTATCCCAATTGCTTTTCAAAGTTACTACTGAATCTGCTTTCAAGTCCTGATCAGGCAGTGCATTCCAGATCACAACACATCACTGTATAAAAAATCATTCCTCATTTCGCCTCTGGTCTTTTCTCAATCACCTGATAAATACATCCTCTGGTTACTGACCCTTTTGCCACTGGAAACAATTTCTCCTTATTTAACTTATTGAAAACCTTCTTGATGATGTCACATACTAGACTGCCAGTAAAACTGAAGCCCATGGAATAAAAGGGACAATGACAGCATACATATGAAGTTTGCAGACTCATTGGAACATAGAAACATAGGAGCAGGAGTAGGCCATTCAGCCCATCGAGCCCACCCCTCCATTCAATATGATGATGACTGATCATCCACATCAATGCCTTTTTCCCACACTAACACCATATCCCCTATATCATTTGTATTTAGAAATCTGTCAATCTCTGCTTTAAACATACTCAATAACTGAGCTTCCACAGCCCTCTGGGTAGACAATTCCAAAGATTCACAACCCACTGAGTAAAGAAATTTCTCCTCATCTCTGTCCTAAGTGGCTTTCCCCTTGCGTTGAAATTGTGTCCCCTAGTTCTAGATTCCTCAACCGGAGGAAACAGCTTCATCTACCCTGTCTATCCCTTTAAATATTTTGTAAATTTCAATGAGATCACCTCTCATTCTTCAAAACTCTAGATAATACAGGCCCAGTTTCCCCAATCTCTCTTCATATGACTGTCCCACCATCCCGGGAACAAGTCTGGTGAACCTCCGTTGCACTCCCTCGATGGCAATGATATCCTTCCTAAGGTAAGGGGAACAAAACTGCACACAGTATTCCAAACTGCAGACCAACCAAGGTTATATACAATTGAAGCAAGACTTCACTACTCCTGTACTCAAATCCTCTTGCGATAGAGTCTAACATGTCATTCGCCTTCCTAATTGCTTGCTGCACCTGCATGTTAGCTTTCAGTCACGTATTGACAAGGACACCCAGGCCCTTTTGCACATTTACACTTTCTAATCTCTTACCATTCAAGAAATAATCTGCACATCTCTTCCTCCCACAAAAATGGATAACCTAACATTTTTACACATGATATTCCATGTGCCATTTTCTTGTTCACTCACTAAGTCTGTCCAAGTTTTGTGTCATCCACGAACTTGGAAATACTACATTTGGTCCCCACATCCGTATCATTGATATATATTGTGAACAGCTGGGTGACAGTGTGGTGGTGAACAGTTGCATTTCTGTCTGGAGGAAGGTTTACAGTAGGTTCCCCATGGTTCCTCATAACGTCAGTTATGTGCAGAGACTGGAAAAGCTGGGGTTGTTCTCCTTGGAGCAGAGCAAGTTCAGAACAACTTTGACAGATTTAGAATCAAGGAATCAAATGGTTACAGTTCAGATGGAGACCATTCAGTACATCATGTCCATGACAGCTCTTTGCAAGAGCAAATCAGCTCATTCCACTCCTCTGCCCTTTCATTGCAGCCCTGCAAATTTTCTCCATTCAGGTGTTTATCCAATTCCCTTTTGAAAGCCACGATTGAATCTGCCTCCAGCGCACTCTCAGGCAGTGTATACCAGATCCGAACCACTCGCTCTGTCCCACACCCCTGGTATCATTGCAGAAAATCTCTTCTGTTCATTTCATCCCTCATAAATAATTGAAATGTAATGTTAATTATGAAATGCACAACATGAAAAGGAGAGAGAAATAAATGCTGAGCAAAATAGAAGTCAATGTTTGGAAGGTAAAAAGAGCAAAAGATGTAACTTTTATTCTGGACGAGTGAGAGGAATATATCACACTTTGGGGATTTTGTAAGAGGATTTATTGATAAATTTATTGAGAGGAAGCTGGTTCATGGTTTACAGAACAAATTCAGCCCCTGGGGTGGAGCCAACAGCTGCACCGTCCAATAACAAACAGGACGGGGACACTGTCTCTGGCCTGGTGAGCTCAGTCGATGAAAGCATGAAACTCTGAATCTCAAGTTTTTGAGTTTGAGCCCACGGTGGGTGTTTTCTATTTCATTTTTAGGCTGATTATACAGGCGTTATCCAGCTCTGAATTCCTCGGCAGAGAGTTCAAGGAGTGTTTGAAATGAGATTCAACAGCAGTATGAGAAAGTCTCTCCTTGATTCAGGACTCTTACCTCTCTGCAGCATCTCGCTGCTGAAGATTGAACTTTTTCTCATTTCATTCTCAGCTCAGGGTCAGTGTGGATCACTGGGACTTCTGGCTGTCTCCCACTTCACAATCCATCAGTGCTGAGAAAGCAATGGGGAATATTACTCACATGTTGTAATGTTTTATAAATACTTGAATGTATTTCACACTGTGTCTAACAGTGTGAATCTCCCCTGGTATATCAGCTCAACAATACTTCAACAGAACATTCACATAATGTGAGCTCTGAGATCTGTTCAGATCCCATTCCCAAGACCTGGAAAGTGGGATTGGGCTGGATCACCCTTTTTCAGCTGGCACAGACACGATTGCTAAATGGTCTCATTCTGTGCCATAAATTTTCTCCATTTTCTATGTTCTATGAAGTGAGGTGTGATTGGGAGAGGCAATTCCACCAGGGTTATATTTTCGACCAAAACAATGACACAAGGGATACTTCACTTTTTTGTTCATTCATTCATGGGATGTGGGCATCGCTGGCTAGGCCAGCATTTATTGCCCATCCCTAATTGCCCATGAGAAGGTGGTGGTGAGTTGCCTTCTTGAACCACCGCAGTCCATGTGGGGTAGGTACATCCACAGTGCTGTGAGGAAGGGACTTCCAGGATTTTGATCCAGCGACAGTGAAGGAACGGCGATATAGTTCCAAGTCAGGATCGTGTGTGGCTTGGAGGGGAACTTGCAGGTGGTGGTATCCCCTGCATTTGCTGCCCTTGCCCTTCTAGGTGGTAGAGGTTGCTGGGTTTGGAAGGTGCTGTCGAAGGAGTCTTGGTGCATTGCTGCAGTGCATCTTGGAGACAGTACACACTGCTGCCACTGTGCTTCGAAGGTGGAGGGAGTGAATGTTTGTAGATGGGGTGCCAATCAAGCGGGCTGCTTTGTCCTGGACGGTGTTGAGATTCTTGAATTGGAATTGCACGCATCCAGGCAAGTGGAGAGTATTCCATCACACTCTTGACTTGTGCCTTGTAGATGGTGGACAGGCTTTGGGGAGTCAGGAGTCATCGATGAATGAGAGGAATATATCACACTTTGGGGCTTTTGTAAGAGGATTTATTGATAAACCTGGGATTTGAGCGAAGCTGCTTCATTGGTTTACAGAACAAATTCAGCCCCTGGGGTGGAGCCAACAGCTGCACTGTAATTACTCACCTCAGGATTCCAAGCCTCTGACCTGCTCTTGTAGCCACGTTATTTGTATGGCTACTCATTGTAACCCCCATGATGTTGATAGTGGGGGATTCAGTGATTGTAATGCTATTGAATGTCAAGGGGAGATAGTTAGATTCTCTCTTGTTGGAGATATTCATTGCCTGGCTCTTGTGTGGTGCGAATGTTACTTGCCACTTATCATGCCAAGCCTGTGAGACTGAAATAGCTCTGTTGGGAGTGTGTTAGACTGAAGATCCCTGGTTCAATCTGGGGTTTTGGCAGTTCTCCTTTATTCTGCATTGCCATTTGGTTTTGACTCTCGAGTTGCACAATTTACACTGAAATTATTTACCCAACTCTGAAGGTTGGATCGGAATAGAGAGATATCTAGGATGGGAAATATTTACATTGTCTGCTTTAGCTTATTCTCTACCTTCTTGTGTCCTTTTCCCCAGTTTTTGACTCTCTTGGGGCCGGGTGAACATTTGATTTGCTGCATTTGTCCCAAACTGAAGCCTTTTTCACATCTCTGGGCGGTCAGACTTGCTCTGTCTGTTTTTGCTGCTCGTGACCATTAACGAGAACAGGCCACGAGTTCAACGTTTATCAGCAAACGGAAGATAATTGGAAAGAATTCTGTGATACTCCAGACCCGTGACAAAGATACAATGGATGTTATTCAAAATAAATTCCCTCTTACATTTTATGTAAACTTGTTTGCATCTAAAAGTTGGATTTTAAGTGTTACAAAAATGTGTCAAATTAATGACTGACCATGTGACAGCGCACATGGGGATCAAATCCACAGCCTTGTTGTTATCAACACTGCGTCCTAACCAACTGAACTAAGCGGCCTATAGACAGAGCCAGGTATGGGTTTGAGCAGCACGCTGGGCGGTTTGTGTTTTATTTCTCACACTGGGTGACAGAGCGATTGTACAAACAATGGACACATCACATTCCTGAAACATTGTTCTGATATAAAACAGTGTGAAATAAGAACTGAGCATGGAAATGGAACGGAACCAGAAATCAGGACTTTAATCTATTTAAGTTGATCTTGAAATTCAACCATTCACTGAACATTCCAATAGATAGAACTCTCTTCTGATGTAAAATCCAGGAACTTGAGGTGCTGTAAAACATCACTGAGCCTGACGTGAGTTGAACACACAACCTTCTAAAGTGGAAGCAGATGCGCTACTGTTGCGCCACAAGCTCACAGATAAAGCAAATCGTTCCATTCCTGACAGATTTACTTCTTGTTTAGATTCAGTGATTGAAATTAATTCAACCCTCATCTGAACTCCGCTCTGTGAAGGCCTGCTACTCGACCTGAACCCGACGGGACCCGACGACCTGTGTCGGGTCCGGGTCGTGTTGTGTCGCTCTTCCGGGTCTGGCTTTCGGGCTCGGGTCGGGTCAGGCCAGGTTCGGGTCAGGCTGGGTCAAGGTTGGGCTGAGTCCGCGTTGGAAACACACAGTAAGTATTACATTTTGCTCTGCTGGGAAGTTGAGTTTAATAAGTGTCAAAAGTTGAAAAGCCAACCAAAGCTGGGAGTCCGGGACATTAAGGAGGGAAACTCTGAGTCTGCGCAGTGAGCAAGTGAGCATCTCGATGATGTCATTGCGCTCATGCTGCAGCTTCCTGTAGATTCGGAATCGGGAGGTAGGTAAAGTGAACATTCCGGTGGTCGGGTAAGGCTCGGGTCGGTTCGGGCGTGGGAATAAATGGAGATACTCGGGCCGGGTCGGGCTCGGGTCCAAAGTGGTTCTGTGTGGTTCGGGTCGGGTTTTTTTTCCTGACCTGAGCAGGCCTTTACAGCTTTGTCAGTTCAGTGCCTTATTTAAAATATTACTTGGAGTTCTGTTTTACAGGGTCTCGGCTGTTTAAGTGTTTCCCAGACACACTATTCTGATTAATCAGACATTTTGCTGCAAACTGCTGCTGCTGCAATTGAAATGTAAAAAAAAAATTCCAGTGGCCTGCAACCAATGGACAAATACATTTCAGAAAGTTAAAGCTCATTCACCAATCCACAAATGTGTCTTTCTGCTTATATTTATAAACAACTCCTTCTCTCCACTATGAGAACTATACAATCACTACAATTATTTGAAAGTTAGTATAAGATGTTCCAGTTCATCAATGTTAAAACTGCAGCAGGTTTTCCAGAAAACTTCTCTGTTGGAACCTCAGTCCCATTTAGATTGAAAGTGGACAATTAATGTATTCACTTGTTCATTGTGGACAGGTGTCTGACTTAGAATAAATCTCATTAACTTTCAATGAGGTGGCAGTATTTCTGTGCTACCATTTTACACAGTCTGTCCTGTTCATGCACCATGTTTTTATTCTCCTCTCCCATTCTCCACAGGATACAGATTACAAGCATCATCAATCTAGCTGTTGAAAAGCATTGGAAGAATCTGGTCACACAGGTATTGAAACATTCATTCTCTTCCATTTTACAAGTTGGTTGCTTTAAACACAGTACGATGTGCAATCATCTTGAAAAGAGATTCTCTTCAATATCCAACACAAATTGAATTGCAAACCTGACAGACAAACACAGGAGAACAAGTGACTAGTGAACACAAAGCTCATGGTGCTCATTTTCAGATTTATTGCAGTCATCTTACAAAACAAGTGAACGAATATTACAGTGAAATGAATTGGAAAGTAGGTGTGACTTTTGTTGGTGCCTTTCTTTGCTCTGTTGATGAAACTTTCTTGCACCTGAGTCCTGTTCATGTCTCTGTTTCCTCTATTGAATGAGGAAGGAGGTATTTGATCAGAAATCAACTGGATTGTGTCCCTTTGAGTGGGGATTTCTGCACCGTCAGGGCTGGACACAGGAGTGAGTGAAAGACAATGTGTGGAGTTTGATTTTGTACAGAGGGAGAGCAAATCTAACAGGGCTGTGAGATATTGGCCTGGATTTTGCAGCCCAATAGTGGTGAACTCTGAGACTTTCACTGCTATTGAGGGTCTGAACAGCACTGCAACTGCCGGTGCATGCACACACTAACACCAGCATCTGGAAGTTGTGGTGGTGAGAAATGTGCTTAGAAGGAGCCTCTGATCATAATCACACCAGCCCACTCTTTAAAGTGACAGGGACCTGTAGTTCAGCAATTTGGGCTCATTGCCCACAACGTACCCTGATTTTTACCTGGGTTGGATTAGAGCCGGTACCAACAGGCTCAGGGGTGCTCGGGAAGGACTTTTCTGTTGACACAACAGCTCCACTATTCCAGGAAGACACCGGCAGCAGCAGGGGTCAACTTTCAGAAAGGAGTTCAGACATTTTAAATGTTGTATTTTATTTCTTAATTGTATGTAAGCTTTTAGCATGGCCTGATCAGAGTTCTTAAATTTACATCTGACTTTTTATTAACAAGATTGAAGTGCTTTTAAAAGATCTCTAAATATATATGACTTTTTATCAAGATTTACCTGGCTGCTTTGTAAAGACTCGAGTAAGATTGAAATGACTTTCAAAAACTACATCTTATCCTTTAAAATTTGGCTTACATGCAGATGACATTGGAAGATGGCTTCAGAATAACTTAAACTATCTTTCCAACAGGTACTACAACAGCTTAAGTCCTACGTTCTGCAAAAGCTGGTGAATTACAAAGAAACAACGTATTGAACATTTTATAAACTGTTGCTGCAGATGGGATTCAAACTCATACATGTAAAACAGAAGGAATTAATAATCCATCACCTTAACCTCTCAAACACCTCATCACCCAACTTTGTGCCAGCAACCCATCACATGTCTTTATTGCCTCTATGAAAATTTGGGCAGGATGGTCACCTTCAGCTCAGATCCTGACTGTGCAGCCAGATGTGCAATGATGGAAATGTAGCTTCCGTAAGTAAATGACATTTCCATCACATCAGGTCATGGCCTGTTGGGAATGGAGCGGTGTGAAACATTTCCAGACCATGTCCAACACGTTTCTACTCAGTGTGAAAACCCACCACGGAAAGACTGGAACATACAATCATTTCATCACATCATGATTAACATCACTCAGACACCTGAACCATTAGGTCACTGCTGAAGTCATGATGACTTCGAATTTCTCATGAAATGACAACTGAACTAACTGACTGGAAGAATTGCTTTAACTCCACGTGATCAGAGAGGCGCAGCCTCAGACCGACTTGGCAGATGAATATTGATTGAATAGTTTCTGTGTGAGGAATGTTCCAGCATCATAAACCAGGGGAACGTGCTTACTGAGCTGTGTCTTCATCTCTTCTGGGCAGTCGGACAGTTCACCCTTCATTCTGCTCTGATTCACTTTCCCAAAGGGGATCTACAGATTCTCAAATCTGGAGACTCGTTTTCTTATTTTGTTCCTTTTGATTTTTCTTGCTCCTGAATGATAACATATTCTAAACCTCGGATCAACCCTCCCGTTTGCGTCGTGTTATAGTCTTGGTTAAAAGAGACACAAAACGGCACAAACACACTGAAACATACAACACAGTCACACTTTCCTTCAGTGAAATTAATGTTGAGCTGTTTTCCAGGTTAAATGCAACTGCAAACACATTGCTCTCAAAGAAATTGTAGGGGATTGAGTTGCCGTTGAAATATTAGCACTGAACATCTGTACGAGCAGGAACAGCCATTTCAAACTCACATCCTTCACAAAGGCAACAAATGAGCTGTTTTCTTTTGTGAATGAAATTCATAAGAAAAGTTAAAGTTCACAAGAAAATGGATGTAAATGATTGATAGCTAAACTTTTGAAGCAAGGATATGAATCCAAGATTTTCTGATTATTAGACAAACACTCGAACCAATTAAGCTACTGAGCCAGATCACAAGTGCTGTGACAACTAAGGGCAGAGGAGGGCACTCTTTGTTCTCATCCCACTTCTCCACAGGTCACAACATCTATGTGAACATTTCCCACTTACTGACACAGTCAATCATATACTCTATTTTTCCCAGAATAGAAGACACTGACCATGTTTCTTTAATGAACAACAAAATTATCCATTTATTGTCGAACAAGTTTTAACTAGTCATGAAGTAAAGCATAAACATACAGGTGGAAATTTTAAAAGTTCCTTTTTCACCTTTACCAACTTTTAAAGTCCTTTTTTTAAATCTTCGAGCCACATGCACACACACACACACCGGATAGCTGAAAAAATAAAAGGGATTTTTTTTTAAATTCAGCACTCTGTTACAGACAAAAACAACCTCTTGGGCTGTTTATTTGCTGATTTTTGAAGAAATCATCAGATGAGATATGTTGCTCTCAAACTGGAATACAGTCTAACTTCCGAGTATACGTGGACAGGTCACTAGGGTATTTTAGAACAGTTCTTTTCAGAAGGCATTGAGAATTAATTTTAGCAGGCCTTCTTCAAAGACATGCGACAAAATGAATTAACTCAGTGGACTTCTCAGGGTCTTTTAAAGATTTTCTGGAAAACAAACTGGGTTGTGGTCTTCTCTCCTTCCTTGACGATTCTTCAGGCTAACTTTATGAGCTGCTCACTCCAGCAGGTAAAACACACTGATTGCTACAACCAAAGGTTGTGAGTTTTCTGCCGTCTTAGGTTTGCGCTGCTGCTGCCAAGCTTGTCCAATCAAGGGGCATGACTGACCTCTCTGTCCACATTTCTCCCTGTTACCAGGGTTTCTGTTCTATATTTAACTTGAATCATGTGACAAACAGTAAACATCATTGCCAAATTGGTTCTTTTGGTGCCCTCTTGAAAAAGAACTGGTCCTACATTTATTCAGTTTGATTATGACTTCTTCAAAAAATATTTTAACAAAAGAAACAGAATCCCTTCCATAACATCATGTACTTTCCCTGAGCTACAGGTTATTGCAAGTCTCTCTGTCTGTGTTTATTTTAGCTGATTTTGTACTCAGGTTCTTTTTGCAATCCATGTGTTTGCAGATCTTTGTGAGTGAGAGATGTGGTAATATGTTTAAAAGAATTCCCTATCAATTATTCATATCTCCATCTTTCTGCGAACTTTGCACAAACACATTAATATGGGAATCACACACATCAGGCCGTCAAAGCTGTCTGCTAAACATTGAAAGGTGACAGTGTTTATTGTGACGGGGTTCCATTTATGTGGACACATCTTGATGATTCACACATGTAAAAATTTGTATATTATGTTCATGACATAATGACATAAATAAACATTTCCTTGCATTTGCCACGCTTGGTGAACATTTTCTCTGCTGATGCCCCCTGAATATATTAGAGAACATGGTGACGAGGTTGAGATAAAAGTCTGTAAATATAGGCAGCAAACAGCAGCAGGGACTGCAGTGAACAAGATTTACGTGACATATTTGTGCTTATATTGGTGGGTGAAATAAGATACTAAACACACAAAATCCTACATTTGAGCTTGCGTAAAAGATTGCTCTGTCTCTGGAGATAGCATCAAAGAATGCTCAGGAATTTTGTCCTATGCCAGTGATAGTAACACACTTCAGGGGAACTTAAAAAAAACTGGTAAAATGGGCTTTCACATAACAGATGAAATTTTACACAGAGAAGTGTGAGGTGATACAATTTGGAAGGAAGACTGCCATATAAATGAAACGTTACAATTCTAAACTGGGTGCAGGAGCAGAGAGACAATGTACACCAATGTTAGAAGGATTGACAAGGTAGCTAAGAGCAAACAGGACACTTGGCTTTATTAATAGAGGCATAGAGTAAAAGCATATAAATTATGCTAAACCTTTATAAAATACTGGGAATGAATGGCCTCTTCCTGTACCTCCACAGAAAGCTTCCATTCCAGGTTTACACACACTCATCAGGATCACTCTCCACAGATGCTGCCACTCCAGGCTCGGACACCCACTTCAGGATCACTCTCCACAGATCCTGCCACTCCAGGCTCGGACACCCACTTCAGGATGACTCTCCATACATCCCACCACTATGGGCTCGGAGACCCTCTTCAGAATTCCTAAATCTCCAGACAGGGACATCCTTTGAGGACCACTCTCCACAGATTCTGCCCTCCAGGTACAGAAACCCTCTTCAGAATCACTCTCCATACATCCCGCCACTCCACGCACGGATATCTCCCTCAGGTTCAGATCAAAGAATGTTGCTTGTCACATATCAGCTCAAGCCTGAATGTTGTTCAGGTCTTGCTGCCTGCAGGCACAGACTGCTTCAGTATCTGATGAGTTGTGAATCATCAGCGAACATTCCCACTTCTCACTTATGTTGAAGAGAAAGCCATCAATGAAACAGCTGAGGATGGTTGGGCCTCGGACACTGCCCTGAGAAACTAAGTAACCAGTCATGAATGGTGGTGGACAATTAAATAACGAACCAGATGAGGAGGGTCCAAAAACATCCCTATCCTCAATGTTGGTGGAGCCGAGCACGTCAGTGCAAAAGGTGAAGCTGGAGCATTTGAAACCATCTTCAGTCAGAAATTGCTCAGTGGATGATTCATCTCGGCCTCTTGAGTTCCCCAGCATCACAGCTTCCAGTTTTCAGCCAATTCGCTTCACTCCACATAATGGCAAGAAACAGCTGAAGACACTCGATACAGCAAAGACTATGGGCCCGAACAACATTCCGGCTCTAGTCCTGAAGACTTGTGCTCCAGAACTAGCTGCGCCCTCAGCCAAGCTGTTCCAGTTGAGCTACAACACGGGCATCTACTTGACAATGTGGAAAATTGCCCAAGTGTGCCCTCTCCATAAAAAAAATGCAGGACAAATCCAATCTGACCAATTGCCGCCCCATCAGTCTACTATTAATCATCAGCAAAATGATGGAAGATGTCACCAACAGTGCTATCAAGCACCACACACTTAGCAATAATCTGATCATCGATGCTCAATTTAGGTTCTGCCAGGGTCTCTCAGCTCCAGGAAATAATTTGGCAGATAGGGTAGAATGTGGGAAAATGTGAGGTTATCGACTTTGGAAGGAAGAATAGAAAAGGAAAATATTATTTAAATTGTGAGAGATCACAGAATGCTGCGGTGTAGAAGGATCTGGGTGTCCTTGTACATGAATCACAAAAAGTTACCATGCAGGTACAGCAAATAATTAGGAAGGCAAATGGAATGTTACCCTTTATTGCAAGGGGGATGGATATAAAAGTAGAGAAGTCTTGCTACAAATGTATATGGTGCTGGTGAAACCACACCTAGAGTACTGTGTGCAGTTTTGGTCTCCTTATTTAAGGAGGGATATACTTGCATAGGAGGCAGTTGAGAGAAGGTTCATTGGATTGATTCCTGTGATGAAGGTGTTGTCTTATGAGGAAAGTTGAGCAGGTTGGACCGATACTCATTGGAGTTGAGATAAATGAAAGGTGAAAGTATTGAGACATATAAGATTCTGAGGGGGCTTGACAGGGTAGATGCTGAGAGGATGTTTCCTGTCGTGGTGGAATCTAGAACTAGGGGACACAGTTTCAGATTTAGGGGTTTTTCATTTAAGAAGGAATGTCTTCTTTCAGAGGGTCATTAATCTTTGGAATTCTCTACTTCAGAGAACAGTGGAGGCTGGGTCATTGAATGTCTTCAAGATTTCTATCTACAAGAGAGCCAAGGGTTATGTGGGCAGGCAGGAAAGTGGGGTTGAGGTCATGATCAGGTCAGCCACGATCCTATTGAATGGCGGAGCAAGCTCGAGGGGCCAAATGGCCTACTCCTGCTATTAGTTCTTCTGATCTTATGTTTGTATGATCTCATTGCAGCTTGTTCCAAACAGAGACAAAAGAGTGGAATTCCAGAGGAGAGGTGAGAGTGATTGCCCTTGAGTGAGTGTGGCATCAAGGATCCCTAGCAAAATTGAAGTCACTGGGAATCAGGGGGAAAACTCTCCACTTGCTGGAGTTGTACCTCGCCCAAAACAAGATGGTTGTGGTTCGTGGAGGCCAATCATCTCAGTCCAGGACACTGCCTCAGGAGTTTCTCAGGGTAGTGTCCTAGACCCAAACATCCCAGCTGTTTCATTGACGACTTTCTCTTCAACATAAGTCAGAAGTGGGAATGTTAGATGATGACTCACAACTCTTCAGATACTGAAGCAGTCTGTGCCTGCAAGCAGCAAGACCTGAACAACATTCAGGCTTGAGCTGATAAGTGATAAGCAACCTTCTGGCCACACAAGTGCCAAGCAGTGAACATCTCCAATGAGAGAGAAATAAAATCTACCTTTGGATATTCAGAAGCATTATCATCGTTAAATCCCCCACCATCAACATCTGGACCAGAAACGTAACTGGACCAGTCACATCTATGCTGTGGCTATAAGCGCAGGTCAGAGATTACGAATTCTGCAGCAAGTATCTCACCTCCTGACACCCCAAATCCTGTCCACCATCTACAAGGCACAAGTCAGGAGTGTGATGGAATACATCCCACTCAACAACACTCAAGAAGCTCAACACCATCCAGGACAAAGCAGCGCACTTGATCGGCACCTAACCCACCACCTTAAACATTCAATCCCTCCACAACCAGTAAACAGTGGCTGCAGTGTGTACCATCTCCATATGCACTGCAGCAACTCGCCAAATTTCCTTCAACAGCACCTTCCAAACTCGTGACCACTACCACCTCGAAGGACAAGGGCAGCAGATGCATGGGAACTCACTACCTGCAGGTTCCCCTCCAATACACTCACCATCCTGACTTGGAACGATATCGCCATTTCTTCACTGTTGTTGGGTCACAATCCTGGAACTCCCTCCCCAATAGCACTGTGGGTGTTCCTACACCATATGGACTGCATCAGTTCAAGAAGGCAGCTCTCCACCACCTTCTCAACGGCAATAGGAATGGGTAATAAATGCTAGCCTTATCAGCGATACTCACACCCAAGAATGAATAAAAACCAAATCACTCTCCACAGATTCCCCACAATCTGGGCTTGGACATTTACTTCAGGAGCACAGAGCTTTATATCACTGCAACATGAGTTCCAATCTTCATATTCTGTTCACTTTTTAAATTATTTTCTACCAGTCCACTAGCTTTTATTAATTCAGTATTCGTGTCTCTGCTCCTCAGCCATTTCTAACATCTCACCTCTTACAAAAAAACACTCTGATCTATCGTAGGTAGTAGATGACCCCTCATTTTAAACTCCATCTGCCAAAGCATTGCTCACTCACTTAATCTATCAAGAAGATTTGAAAATAAATTTCTTGCCAAAGGGTAATTTGCTGCATCTGCTCCCTCGCCATTTGCTTTTCCCATTTGTCTTTCACTTGGTGCAAATCGAGAGAAAGTAAAGATGGAAAGAAGGACGGAAGGAAAAATCCTGCTCCGTTTCGTGATCCCTATTTGATCTTCATTCCAGTACAGTTTGGGTGAAGAATTCCAATTGTCTGTCTCAATTTTAATAAAGTATAACCAATTCTGGACATGGACAAGAACAGGTTTCGAGGCTGACTTTACACATAAACTCACCCAACATAAACAGCTCCTAAACTAACGACAAGGATGGGATTTGAACCCACGTGTGCAGAGCACAATAGATTAGCAATCCATCGCCTTAACCTCTCAGCCACCTTGTCAGTTGCAGATGCATAGCTGTCACCTTCAGCACAGTTTCTGGCTGTGCAGCCAGCTGTGTAATGATGGAAATATATCTTCTGTCAGTCAATGAATTTGGGAATGGAGCGGTGTGAAACATTTCCAGACCATGTCCAACACGTTTCTACTCAGTGTGAAAAGCCACCACGGAAAGACTGGAACATACAATCATTTCAACACATCATGATTAACATCATTCAGACACCTGAACCATTAGGTCACTGACGAAGTCATGATGACCGAATTTCTCATGAAATGACAACTGAACCAACTGACCGGAAGAATTGCTTAAACTCCACATGATCAGCGAGGCACAGCCTCAGGCCGACTTGTCGGGTGGTGTAAAAAGATATCACTGCTTCTGATCTTCACCAGAACAGAGAGTGAGATGTAACATTGATCATCAAACAGACTGTGATAGAATACAACAGAATAAAACACATGGAGAGACACTGTGGAATAACAAATAGATTTGATTGGAATGTTGAAATTTTGATTGGAATGGATAAAACACCAGAAACAGCAGATTAAAGTGGGATTCTCATCATTATATTGATCTGGGACAGAAAAGAGAAACTGATGGAAAGAAGAGAAGAAGGAAGAAAAGAAAGGATGGAACTGTTCAATTTTTTCAGTTTTTTCACTCGCCCATCAAAGCTGATAAGAAAAGTTGCAAATAACAGAGAATTTCACCAAAAAGGGAGATTAAATGTTGCTGAAACCTTGGATCGAAGGATGCCCCAACAGATGACCTGTTTAACTGTCTCCTCACTGGGGGATTTCAATCAGTCAGCAATATTATTCACTACCTTTTTTGTTAATTGGTCACAGAACTGTCACTTGGAATTAATATCTGTGTTCCAACTCCTGAATAATAAAATTGTGAGTTTCTCGATATTTTCTGGACACAGTTCCTGCTGAAAGAACTAAGAACTCTTTTCTAATTTGCACAATACTCAACACACTCATCAAGCCTGCTAAGCTAGCATCCTTGGTGCTGCTCTCTCTTCTCCCAAACTTCATCTCATGTGACTGTTCCATCATCACTCTGACAGAGGGAGGGGTTGATCCCACTATCTTCAGCATTAACCCTTTACATCCTTATACCACACTGTCTGTCCAAAAAAAATGGGTGGAGGGAACTTCCTTAATTTATCAAAACACCAACAGCAGCACAGTGGCGCAATGGTTAGCACCGCAGCCTCACAGCTCCAGCGACCAGGATTCCGTTCTGGGTACTGCCTGTGTGGAGTTTGCAAGTTCTCCCTCTGTCTGTGTGGGTTTCCGCCAGGTGCTCTGGTTTCCTCCTACCTCCAAAAGACTTGCAGGTTGATAGGTAAATTGGCCATTGTAAATTGTCTTTAGTGTTGGTACGTGGTCGGAGAATGGTGGGGATGTGGTCGGGAATATGGGATTAATGTAGGATTAGTATAAATGGGTGGTTGCTGGTTGGCACAGACTCGGTGGGCCAAAGGGGCTGTATCTCTAAATAAGAAAAGTAAAATGAAATCTACCAGTCGTAAATCAACACAACCCCATTAGAGAGATAGAGGGAGACTGTCAGAGAACTTCCTGCATCCAGTCCTGACCCTGTCACACTCAGCAGCTTCTCACCCAGACCCCACTCTCATCAACACTGAACATTGTTACCGAGACCCTTCAAATACTGTTTATAAAAGGTAGAAAAATTCAAACTTCATCACAGCTAGATTGAATAGAACAAAGTTTAATATCTTCTCGTCGTCACTCGGTAACCACATGAGACAGTCCTTAAATCAGTAGCATAAATTATCAGCTGTAAGAATGTTTGTCATTGGGTTGAATCATTTCTGTGTGAGGAATGTTCCAGCATCATAAACCAGGGGAACGTGTTGACTGAGCTGTGTCTTCATCTCTTCTGGACAGTTCACCCTTCATTCTGCTCTGATTCACTTTCCCAAAGCGGATCTACAGATTCTCAAATCTGGAGACTGGGTTTTCTTATTTTGTTCCTTTTGATTTTTCTTGCTCCTGAATGATAATATATTCCAACCTCGGATCAAACTTGCCCTGTGTCCCAGTCTCGGTTAAAAGCGACAAATAACGGCACCAACATTCTGAAACATACAACACGGTCACATTCTGCTTCAGTGAGATTAATGCTGAGGCAGTTTCCGTGTCGAATGCGATTGTGAACAAATTTCTCTCAAGGAAATTGTGAGTGATCAAGTATTTGCACTGAATTTCTGTGCAAGAAGGGACAGTTTCAAACAGCCATTCCCAAATCACTTCCTTCACAAAGACAAAGATTGTGCTGTCTTAACGTGTGAATCAACTTCACAAACAAATTTGAACTCGAAGTTCAGGAGAAGACAGAGATGTGAATGATTGACAGTGTAATCTTCAAATCATAATTTTCCGTTTCTTCGTTGAAGTGAGGCTCAACCCTAAGCCACTAGAGATCGCGGAAAGCTACAAACTTGGATCCAGAAATCAGAAAAGTAGTGAAGCAGTTGGTGAGTACATTGTGACACTGAAGAATTTATCACCACATTGCAACATTGGCACATTCTTAGACCGTACATTATGAGACAGATTTGTGCTTATATTGGTGGATGAGGAAAGATACTAAACACACAAAATCCCAATTTGAGCTCGAGTGTCAGATTGCTCTTTCCACGGAGATAGCATCAAAGAATGCTCGTGAATTTCGTCCGATGCCAGTGACAGTAACACACTTCAGAGGAACTTAAACAAACTGGTAAAATGGGCTTTCACACAACAGATAAAATTTTACACAGAGAATTGTGAAGTGATACAGTTTGGGAGGAAGAATGAGACAATGTACACCAATCTTTTTTGATCAAGGTTTGAAAAGATTGCTAAGAGCAAACAGGACACTTGGCTTTATTAATAGAGGCATAGAGTAAAAGCAAATAAGTTATGCTAAACCTTTATAAAACAGTGGGGCTGAATGGCCGACTCCTGCACCTCCACGGAAAGCTTCCACTCCAGGCTCAGACACCCTCTTCAGGATCACTCTCCATGCATCCCGCCACTCCACACACGGATATCTCCCTCAGGATCAGATCACAGCTCCACAGTCCTGCCACATCCAGTCGTGAATGGTGGTGGATAATTAAATAACTAACAAGATGAGGAGGCTCCAAAAACATTCACATCCTCAATGATGGTGGTGCTGAGCACGTCAGTGCAAAAGATGAAGCTGAATCATTTGCAACCATCTTCAGTCAGAAATATTAAGTGGATTTGATCTGTGCTAATTTCAGCTCCTCATGCTCGCTGGTGCCTTGGTTCTCTGGTGCTAATTTCAGAGTAAATCATGCAGCTTGACAATTGGAGCCAAAGAAAAAGACACAGGAGAGGTTGAAAGTGCCAAAACCTGGGATTGAACCAAGAACTGTTTAACTGTTAGTACAGCACGAACTCAACAAAGCTTTTTCAACAACACACTAAAGCCACCATTCTGTCACTGCTTTGGAAAACAATATATACATTAAAGTGTTTGTAAAAAGTTACAGGACACAGCATGTGAGTAATATTCCCCATTGTTTTCTCAGTACTGATGGACTGTGAAGTGGGAGACAGCCAGAAGTCCCACTGTGCCACACTGACCCTGAGTTGTGAGTGAAATGAGATAAAGTTCAATCTTTAGCAGAGAGATTCTGGAGAGAGGTAAGAGTCCTGAATCAAGGAAAGACTTTCTGACACAATAAAAGCAAAATACTGCAGATGCTGGAAATCTGAAATAAAAACAAAAAGTGCTGGAAATACTCAATAGCTCTGGCAGCATCTGTGGTGAGAGAAACAGAGTTAACGTTTCTGGTCTGTGACCTTTCATCAGAACTGACACAGGTTAGAAAATAATTAGGTTTTAAACAAGTGAAGGGGAGGGGCATGTGGGAGAGAACAAAGGGGAAGGTGTTTGATAGGGCAGAGGGCAGGAGAGATTAAATAACAAAGCTGTCCTGGGACAAAGGCAAAGAGTGTGTTAATGCTTGTGGTTGCCTGACACCAGTCATGCTCTGATGTTATTGAACACAATGTTCAATCCACAAGGCTGCAGAGTGCCGAATCAAAAGGTCAGGTGCTGCTCCTCGAGCTTGGGTTGATTTTCACTGGAACACTGGAACAGGCCAAAGACAGAAATGTTGACATGAGAGCAGGGGGGAAGTGTTGAAATGGCAAGCAACCAGAAGCTCAGGATCATGCTTTCGGCCTGAGCAGAGGTGTTCCATCTAATCTGCGTTTGGTCTCCCCAGTTTCGAGGAGACCGCATTGTGAGCAGTGAATACAGTATACATAATTGAAAGAAGTACAAGTAAATCGCTGCTTCACCTGAAAGGAGTGTTTGGGGCTTTAGATAATGAGCAGAGAGGAGGGAAAAGGGCAGGTCTTATATCTCCTGCGATTGCATGGGAAGGTGCCTTGGGAAGGGGACGAGGTATTGGGGGTAATGGAGGAGTGGACCAGGGTGTCGCGGAGGGAACAATCCCTTCGGAATGCTGACAGGGGAGGGGAGGATGCGTTTGGTGGTGGCATCACGCTGGAGGTGGCGGAAATGGTGGAGGATGATCCTTTGGATGTGGAGGCAGGTGGGGTGGAAAGTGAGGACAAGGGGAACCCTGTCGCAGTTCTGGGAGGGAGGGGAAAGGGGAAGGCAAAGGTTGAGAGTCCTGTCAACTACACTGGGAGGGGGCGGGGTGGGAGTAGTTGAAATCTGGTGATGTTGTTGAACTTAATTTCAAATACTCCTTGAGCTCTCTGCTGATGAAGACTGAAAAAGGGAAGAACAACCACACAACAAGGGTCTCAAATCCAAGACCCTGAGATTAAAAGTCTCGTGCTCCACCAACTGTGTTAACAAGGCCTGATACAGTACTTCTACTCTGTCTGTTATTGGACGGATGCAGCTGTTGGCTCCACCCCAAAGGCGGGAATTTGTTCCACCAACTATGAAGCAGTTTCCTATCAATTCCCCAGATTATCAGTAAATTCACTTCCAGAAGCCCCAAAGTGTGATATATTCCTCTCACTCATCAATAATAAAACTGAAATCTTTTTACCTTCCAAATGCTGCCATCCATTTTGTCAGTATTTATTTCTCTCTCCTTTTTATTTAGTTCATGCTTTTCTTCAGAATTTATTTTTTCAATTATATCTGAGGGAAGAAATGAACAGATCTGGCAGCTCAAAACTGGGCATCCATGAGGCACTGTGGGCCATCAGCAGCAGCAGAACTGTATTTAAACACAATATGTTACCTCATGGCCTGACATATCCCTCACTCTACCATTACCATCAAGCCAAGGGGGCAATATTGGATCAATGAAGTGTGCAGGAGGGCATGTCAGGAGCAGCACCAAGCAGATCTAAAAATGAGTGAAGCTACAACACAGGATTACTTGCATGTCATATAGCGGAAGCAGCATGCAATAGACAAAGCTGAGTGATCTCACAACCAACAGATCAGATCAAAGCTCTGCAGTCCTGCCAAATCCAGTCCTGAATGGTGGTGGATAATTAAACAATTAACAGGAGGACGAGGCTCCACAAATATCCCCATCCCTAATGACAGGGGAGACCAGTATATCAGTGCAAAATACAATGTTGAATCATTTGCAACCATCTTCAGCCAGAAGTGCCAAGTAGATGATCAATCTCGGCCTCCTCCTGAGGTCCCCAGCATCACAGGTGCCAATCTTCAGCTAAATCCACTTCACTCCACATGATATCAAGAAATGGCTGAAGGCTCTGGATACTGACAACATCCTGGCTGCAGTGCTGAAGACTTGTGCTCCAGAACTAGCCACGCCGCCCGCCAAGCTACAACACTGGCATCTACCCAGCAATGTGGAAAATTGCCCAGGTATGTTCTGTATACAAAAGGCAGGACAAATACAACCCAGTCAATTCCTGCCCGATCAGCCTCCTCTTGATCATCAGTAAAGTGATGGAAGGTGTCGTTGACAGTGCTATCAAGCAGCACTTACACAGCAATAACCTACTCACCAATGCTCATTTTGGGTTCCGCCAGGGCCACTTAGTTCCTGACCTCATTATGGCCTTGGCCCAAATATGGACAGAAGAGCTGAATTCAGGAGCTGAGGTGAGGTGACAGTGACTGCTCTCGCCAAGGGCATCAAGGAGACCTTGCAAAATTGAAGTCAATGGCAATCAAGGAGAAAAATCTCCACTGGTTGGAGTCATACCTTGCGCAAAGGAATATGGTGCTGGTTGTTGGTGGCCAATCATCTCAGTACCAGACATCGCTCAGGAGTTCCTCAGGGTAGTGTCCTAGGCCTCAACCGTCTTCAGTTGCTTCATCAATAAACTTCCTTCCATCATAAGGTCAGAAGTGGAAATGTTCACTGATGATTGCAAAATGTTCAGTTGCATTAGTAACTCCTCAGATACTGAAGCAGTCCGTGTCCACATGTAGAGAGACCTGGGCAAGATTGGGCTTGGACTGTAAAGTGGCAAGTAATATGCACGCCACAAAAATGCCAGGTAATGACCATTTCCAACATTAGTGAATCTAACCATCTCCCCTTGACAGTCAATGACATTACCATTGCTGAATCCTTCACAATCAACATCCGGGGGGTTACCAATGAGCAGAAACTGAATTGGATCAGTCATATAAATACCGTAGCGACAAGAGCAGGTCAGAGGCTGGGAATTCTGCTGCAAGTAACTCACCTCCTGTCCACCATCTACAAGGCACAAGTCAGGAGTGTGATGTAATACTCCCCACTTGCCTGGATGAGTGGAGCTCCAACAACACCAAAGAAACTCAACACCATCCAGGACAAAGCAGATCACTTGCTCAGCACTCCGTCCACTACTTTAAATATTCACTTCCTGCACCACCAGTGAACAGTGGCAGCAGTGTGTACCATCTACAAGATGCACTGCAGCAACTCACCAAGCCTCCTTCGACAGCACCTGCCAAACCCACAACCTCGACCACCTAGAAGGACATTGGATGAATGAGAACACGACCATCTGCAAGCTCCCCGCCAAGTTACACACTGTCCTGACTGGGAATTATATCACCATTCCTTCACTGTCACTGGATCAAAATCTTGGAACTCCCTTCCTAACAGCACTGTGGGTTTACGTACAACACATGGACTGCAGCAGCTCCAAAAAGGCAGCTCACCACCACCTTCTCAAGGGCAATTAAGGATGGACAATAAAGGCTGCGTTTGCTGACAACGCAAGAACTAGGTGGCACAACTCGCTTTCTCCCCCTGCTTTGCACCGGCCGCTTCCGCCTTCCACAGTCGCTCGCTCCAGACCTCGCTGCTCACCCCCCTACTTCCCTGGCCGATTGTCTCCCGATCATGTCACCACATTCTCCAGTCGTTCGCTCACTCCCCACACACCCCCTCCCCTCCAGCCGCTAGCTCTAGGCTGCGCTGCTTCCCTTCTCTCGGCCACTTGCTCCTACGTTTGTCCAGTCTCCACGCGCCGCCCGAAGAAGCAAGGTGGGCTGCAAAGTGTGACGTAGGAGTGAGTAGTGAGTGGCCTAGAGGAGGGAAGTGGCACGGCCTAGAGCTAGCGGCTGGAGCGGGGGTTGGGGGGGCAGAGAGCAAGCGGCCATAGAGCTGGACGACGCGAGTGGGGAACAATTGTCCAGGGGAGCATCGAGGTGTGGAACGAGCGGCTGAGGGGAGGAAGCGTCGAGGCCTGGAGCGAGTTGCCGAGGGGGGAGAGCTCCAGCCTCAAAGTCTCCTATTCAGCCGCTTCCTCCAGCTGAGTGAGGGGCTGGATACCCGATGACGCTTTAGCGCACATGTGCAAGGATGGACCAGGCGCGGATATGCGATGATGTTGGCGCTGCGCAATGACATCATCCTACGCATGTGCCACTTAATCCTGGCAAGATGTAGCTGTGCCTATGCACAGCTTGGCACAGTCCAATGATGTCAGCGGGCCGCTGCGTTGACAGGAATCACATTGTGTCAGCAGTGCCCACATCCCATGAAAGAATAAAAAAGAGATTTACCACATTGGTAGCAGGGTGAGGGATTTCAGTTATGTAGAGAGATTGGAGAAGCTGGGGTTGTTCTTCTTGCAGCAGAGAAACTTCAGAAGAGATTTGACACATTTGCTCAAAATCATGGAGGTTTTCAATAGTTTAAATCTGGAGAAACTGTTTCCAGTGGTAAAAGGGTCAGTCAGCAGAGGACACAGATATCAGGTGATTGGCAGAAGAACCAGATCTGACATGAAGAACTATTTTTTACACAGCAATGTGTTGTGATAAAGAAAGAAAAGACTTGCATTTATATAGCACCTTTCAAGACCACTGGACATATCAAAGCACTTTGAAGACAATGGAGTACTTTTGAAGTGTAATCACTGTTGTAATGTCAGAAATGCAGCAGCTAATACCCACAAACAGCAATGTGATAATGACCAACTGATCTGATTGAGGGGCAAATATTGATCACAACGCCAGAGAGAATTGCTCTTCACTTGTTTGAAATTGCAGCATGGGATATTTTACATTCACCCAAACATGCAGACCAGGTCTTGGTTTAACATCACACCTGAAAGGCAGCACCTTCAACACCCTCAGTGCTGCACTGGAGTGTCAACTGCGAAATCTGAACCCAGAAGCTTGTGATTTCGAGGTGAGTGTGACCAACTGAGCCACAGCTTTTACCTGAGTCTCAATCCTTCTACCAAAAATTTCTATCGGGTCTGTCACGACCCCTCATGATTGTGAACACCTCTGTCAAACCTCCTCTCTAAAGAGAACAACCCCAGCTTCTCCAATCTATCCACATAACTGAAATCCTAACCACATGTTGCAGAAAGGAATTTTTCCTCAAGTTGCTTCTGGTTTTGTGAGTCACCTTAAATCTATAACCTTCGGTTATTGACCTTTCAGCAGTTAGAAACAGTTCCTCAGTATTTACTCTACCTCAAACCTTCAAGGAAGCTCTGCAAAGTAACTGAAAATCAAGTTGTCAGAAGTGGGATTTAAACACATGCCTCCAGTGAAAGCTGCAACCTGAACAGAGAAGCTGAAACCGCTCAGTCACCTCAACTGTTCAGACCTTTTTGACCTCGTCCTCATTTCTGTACTTTGAAAGGTTCACTCAGTTCAGGAACTTGTTCAATGTTACTGGAATGCTCAGTGACTGGGATATTAACTCCCCCGGGGTTTTCCTGAGCTTGTTCTCGGTGTATGGGGATGTTTGTCCTGGACCGTGGAATCTTGCGTCCCTGAAATGGACATTAACCCACTGATTGAATCTGTATTCACTGCTTTCTGCTGGTGCTGGGTAATTGCAGAGTGTGGGGCCGGAATGTTGCTGCTTGTCCCGGCCTCACTCACTCTGGGAAAGAGTGAATAATTGATGCGTCTGTTTCTGTATCTGAAATGTGACTTAGATCTGCTGTTATTAACCGAGGCAGCGCTGCAGAAGGATACGTTAACAATCTCTCACTAATCAACTGCAAACAGTCAGAATGTGTAACTTTGAACAGCACTTTCTGCACCGTCAGGGCTGGAAAGTTGAGTGAGGGAGAGACACTGTCAGTATCTGAGTGTATACAGCACTGTTCAGAGAAAGAGCCAATATACCGGGGCTGAGACACAGTGCATCTTTTCACATTTAATCACAATAATATCCACAGTCAGGAGCTGAAAATGATGAAAAACCGAATAACAAGAGCAAAAGTAAGAAAAGTAAGTAATTATAGATTAGCTGATCAGCTTTCACTGTGTTACCTGGTAGTCTACTGTTTTATATACAATGCTCTCTCCACTGTGGCCAGGGAATGAATTCTTCTCAAAGGCTGAACATTAACAAAACTGCTTGTAATTTAAAATCTTTTAAAAGTAATTCCATGGAGCGAATGGGGCAAAGTCAAATAACTGCACCAATTATAGGAGAGCTGGTTGGTGATGAAGTGGATGTGTCTGCAGTGTGCAGGACCAGACTGTTTCTATAGATTCACGATGAATGTTCCATCCTTTATTTATAACAGTAAAACAGATAGTGGACAATGGCTATTCTGGTTGCAGCAACCTGAAGCTTTAACTCATTAACACCCTACTTTAGGGTAATTTAGAAAGCACAACACCCAGCTCTGTCAGTTCGTGTGCTTGTTTGTTCACCCACAATTTGATGGTTCAAGCACATAAATGGATGAGGCTTTATTAACTTAAACTCTTCTACATCTGCTATATTACTCTTGCTGTTGATTTTTCAAAGATCAGGTTAATCATGTCTTTCTTTGTGAAATCTATGCTGACTGATTTATTATTTTTTATTTCCATCTGTATTTTCTACTTTGGAGGATTACAGGATATTATCATTTTTTAAATTCATTCATGGGAGGTGGGTGTCGCTGGCGAGGCCAGCATTTATTATCCATCCCTAATTGCCTTGAGAAGGTGGTGCTGAGCTGCCTTCTTGAACCACTGCAGCCCATGTGCTGCTGTTATGAAGAGAGTTCCAGGATTTTGACCCAGCAACAGTGAAGGAACGGTGATACAGTTACAATTCAGGATGGTGTGTGGCTTGGAGGGGAACTTGCACGTTGTGGTGTTCCCATGCATCTGCTGCCCTTGTCCTTCTAGGTGATAAAGGTCGCGGGTTTGGAAGGTGCTGTCTCAGGAGCCTTGGCGCATTGCTGCAGTGCATCTTGTGGATGGGACACACTGCTGCCACTGTGTGCCAGTGATGGAGGGCAGGAATGTTGTAAATGGGGTGCCAATCAAGCGGGCTGCATTGTCCTGTTGAGTTTCTTGAGTATTGTTGGAGCTGCACCCAGCCAGACAAGTGGAGAGTATTCCATCATACCCCTGACTAATGTACAGGCTTTGGGGAGTCAGGAGGTGAGTTACTTGCCGCAGAATTCCTAGTCTCTGACCTGCTCTTGTAGCCATAATATTTATATGGCTACTGCAGTTCAGTTTCTGCTCAATGGTAACCCCCAGGTTGTTGAGAGTGGGGGATTCAGCGATGGTAATGCCATTGAATGTCAAAGGGAGATGGTTAGATTCTCTCTTGTTTGGGATGGTAATTGTCTGGCAGTTGTGTGGTGAGAATCTTATACATCTTTATTATAGAGTACTCTATTGTACTGTTGAGTGACTACACTTGAAAAGTCCTTCCTTCATTGGCGGAAAAGGCTTTGCAATGTCCTGTGGTCGTGAAATGCAAGTCTTGCTTTTTCCATTGTTATCAGTGTCATTGTGATCAAAAGATAGGATTCATAAGCACAAAGTTTAAATCAATTTTGATTAAAATAATGTAAAAGCATCTATATTTTTGCACTATACTTAATAATCTCCATCTTCCTATCCTTACCAAGTGCAATGTCTTTGACCCTGAAATTGATTCCGCAATCGCAGTCCCTCAGACAATTTCAGCTCAGTTCTGATGAAAGGTCACAGATCTGAAACGTTAACTCTGTTTCTCTCTCCACAGATGCTGCCAGACCTGCTGAGTATTTCCAGCATTTTCTGTTTTTATTTCAGATTTCCAGTATCTGCAGTATTTTGCTTCTGTGTTACTTTGAAAGTTAAAACTGACCCACCTGTCTACAATTCACACTGGGGTCTCCCATGAATCGATTCTGTATAATGTTGATGTAATGAATACAGACTCCGAGCACAGAGCTTCCTGTGGGGAATTGGGGATATGAAAACCAGCAGACTCTGCAGGAATTTCCACTGGGAGCACAAATTCACAAAATCTACCTTTTATATATCGATTCATTTTGATTGTCCTTCTGGAAAATTATTTTGAAACAATTTGAACATCAACCCACAGCTCCATGACTGGGTCAATTATGAGGTCATCCTCTGACAGGTCATGTGACAGCTGGAGCCACAAGACATCAGAACCAGATATGTGACTGGATTAAAACCCGGAATCCTGTCATAATGGATTTTCAAATAAAGCTGTTGCTGTTTGAAAACACAGCAGTTAAACTTTCTGCCTGACCATGAGGGGAGCTGGGGAGAAATTTACAAAACTAAATCCTTTCACAAAATAGTTCAAAAACCATTCACTGAAAAATCATGTGAGGATTCATACGCAGTAGAGAAACAAGCAGAATACAGAAAGTACAGAGGAGAGCTGAAAAAGGAAATGAGATCAGCAAGAGAATGGATGAGAAAAGATTAGCAGGTCACATAACTGGGAACACTGAAGTCCTTTACCAACATATGGACAGTCAATGAAAGGGTGGGTCAATTAGGAGATCCTGTGGAGGCAGAGGGTGTGGCTGAGGTACTAATTAAGTACATTGCATCTGTCATCACAAAACAAACGGGTGCTGCAAATGTCACAGTAAAGGAGGAGGAAGTGGAGAATTTGGAGGGGATGAAAATAGATAAAGAGGAGACAATTACAAGGTTAGCAGTGCTCATCGTAGAAAAGTCACCCGGTCTGGATGGGCTGCATCCTGGGTTGCTGAGGGAAGTCAGGGTGGAAATAGCAGAGATTCGAACCACAATCTTTCAATCCTCCTTGAATATGGGAATGATGCCAGAGGACTGGAGGATGGAGGTAAGCTTGGGTAGTTCGATCTCAGTTTAACTTGACCATTTTTATCATGTATCCATTGTCATCACTAACAACGTTAAGAAAGCCATTTTGTAATGAACACATGACCAAAGGAACCATTATGTGTTCAGTACTAACGTTTATATCCTGTATAATTAATGAGTAGCTACCCATCCTGAAACAGATGATTGTAAAAGTAATGAACCTTGATTGAGTTATAATTAATGAATCAATAAACATTTTAGAGAGAATGGGTTTTCATTTAAAGTTAGTTCAATCTAATTACTGTGAGTTTCTGTGTCTGTGTGGGAAAGGACAGTTTCAGTTAAATGTATTCAAACAATGGACCTTTCTCAGACCCCTGATAAAACCCATGGTATGGTACATCGTGACCTTCAAGAGTCTAGATTTAATGAATAGGAAACTTGTTTCAGATCAGATTGGGAGACAGTTTGAAACCACTCCATTGTACTCATGTCTGAGATTCTGAGGACAGGTGACTGTTAGTGGAAGACATTATTAAGAAATAATTAAATGTACCGAGCAACAGCTAGGACCAATTATTATTTTACATGGTGGTGTGATGGCCATCCAGGGGTTAAAAGTTGGGTGCTTGTCAGGTTTCAGTGTGCAGGAACACTAGAAAACATCAGGGGTAAAGGCTCAGATCATCAACCAAGTTCTCCACCTGATGAGGGATCTAGACTGGAACAAGAGGACCGTGACACTGTTTTACTCTCAATAAAAGTTCTGGACTTATTAATCAAGTATCCTGTTGCTTTAATTGGTTAAAGTCATGCCCAAAGTGATTGTCTGCAATAGACTTTCCAGAATTAAAAGATAAGTCTGCAAGGGTTGCGAATATTACAGCCCTGTTTAAAAAGAGAGATAAACCCAGGAACTACAGACCAATTAGTCTAATGTCGGTGGTGGGGAAACTTTGAGAGACAATTATCCAGGAGGAAATTAACTGTCACTTGGTAGAACATGGGCTAATAAACGACAGCCAGTACAGATTGGTAAACAGAAGATTGTGTCTGAAATAATTAATGAATTAATTTCTTTGATGAAGTTTCAGAGAGAGTTGAGTCGGGTGCTGAGGTTGATGGTACGTGTCTGGACATCAAAATTGTGTTTGAAAAGGTACCATAAACTCGACTTGGGGCAGCAGAATGGCACAGTGGTTGGCACTGCAACCTCACAGCTCTCGCAACCCAGGTTCAGTTCTGGGTACTGCCTGTGCAGAGTTTGCAAGTTCTCCCTGTGACTGTGTGTGTTTCTGCTGGGTTCTCCGGTTTCCTCCCACAAGCAAAGACTGCAGGTTCATAGGTAAATTGGCTGTTGCAAATTGCCCCCAGTGTAGGTAAGAGAATGGTGGGGATGTGGTAGGGAATATGGGATTGGTGTAGGATTGCTATAAATGGGTGGTGGTTGGTCAGCACAGACTCAGTGGGCCGTAGGGCCTGTTTCAGTTTTGCATCTCTCTATGACTTGCTAACAAAATTCAAGCAGATGGGATTAAAGGGGCAGTGGCAGTGTGGATCCAAAATTGGCTGCAGGGTAAAAAGTAGGGTGAATGCTTGTTTTTCAGAATGGAGGGAGTTATACAGTAATGCCCTTGTTGTTGCAATATGTTCAATGTCAGACCCCGAGCTGACCGAGGGATGGGGCAATTTGTGATGTTCCTGTGGTTGCAATATTTGCAGTGTCTGACCTTGATATGTCACAGGGACGTGGCATTTATGAGGTCCCTGTGGGGTGCTGTTTGTTTGGTGTTTCACACTGACCTGTCCCAGAGAGCGGGAAGGTTGTGATGTCCTTGTGGGTTGCAATCTGTTCAGTGTCTGACTCTGAGCTGTCCCAGGGATGGGGCAGTGTGTGATATCCTTGTGCATGTCATACAGGCCCACTGGTGTGTGGTTCCATCCTGATGCCAAGAAACAGAGCCGCATCTCTGGGCAAAAAGTCTCACTTCTCGATGGGTGTCTGGAGAAGACACAGTGGCGCAGTGGTGAGCACCGCAGCCTGACACCTCCAGTGACCCGCGTTCGATTCTGGGTTCTGCCTGTGCAGAGTTTACAAGTTCTCCCTGTGACCACGTGGGTTTCTGCCGGGTGCTCCGGTTTCCTCCCACAGCCAAAGACTTGCAGGTTGATAGGTAAATTGGCCATTGTAAATTGCCCCTAGTGTAGGTAGGTGGTAGGGGAATTGAGGGGATGTGGAAGGAATATGGGATTAATGTAGGATTAGTATAAATGGGTGGTTGATGGTCGGTACAGACTCGGTGGGCTGGAAGGGCCTGTTTCAGTACTGTATCCCTAAATAAATAAATAAGAAGGCTGAGGGAGTAAACCTGGACAGTAAATCCGGAGTGGAGTCCTGGAGGCGGTTACCTGTTACTTATCAGGCAGTTTTCCAGCAACTCCAACAGCAGAGCTGGTAACAAACAGTACTGGTTTTTCCTTTCCTTTGGACAATACTAGTAATGCTGACAGGGGTTCCTGATGTTCAGGGTCTCCATACTATTTGCCCAGGCCTGTGCCCTGGAGAGGACACTCCAGCTTCGTGGTTAATCATTCGAACAACCCGGGAATAAACAGTTACTGATTATAAGCTCTCATTGAATTGGTGTAGAGTATGAGCGCCAGGGGATACTTCGGACAGTGGGAGAGCTCTCAGTGTCTCATTGGATAGCTACCATTCACTCCAAGCTGGGCAGCCCCCAGTCAGTTAGGTGCTGTGAAGCCACGACCTGCTTGCTTCAATGGGTGCTTGGAGCTTGGAGAGTCATCTCTCAACAGGCGGATTGATAATCTATGCACCAAGAAAAACAAACTCAACAAAGAAGGCATCAGTCCTTCGCATCACAAGCTGGAATGTAAGGACCATGTGTCCTGGCCTTACCGTCAACCTTCTGCAGGTTGATGACACACATAAGACAGCTGTGATCGACAAAGAACTCACAAGACTCAATGTGGACATTGCTGTGCGACAAGAAACTAGACTCGTTCAAAGTGGATCCCTCAAAGAGAAACACTACACCTTCTTCTGGCAGGGGAAAGCCCAAGTGGCAACTCGTGAGCATGGAGTGGGTTTCACAGTAAAATACACGCTACTTGAGATGAGTGAACCACCCACAGTAGGCTCAGAGAGACTTCTTACTCTTCACTTGTCAACAAGCATGGGCCCAGTTAATCTCATGTGCATCTATGTCCCGACACTCACCTCCACCCCAGATGTCAAGGATCAATTCAATGTGACACTTGACACTGCCATCAGTAGAATTCCCAGCACTGAGGGACTGTACCTTCTAGGAGACTTCAACACAAGCTTGGGTACTGACTGCACAGCTTTGCCAATGTGCATAGAGCACCGGGAGATTTGCAAGATGAACGAAAATGTACAGAGGTTGCTGGAGCTACGCTGTCACCATGGATTCTGTGTGATGAACAGCTACTTCCAGGTCAAGCTGTGCCACAAGGTGTCCTGGAGACATCTGAGATCATGCCATTGGCACCAGCTAGACCTTATCATCACCAGACATACCACCCTCAGCAGTGTCCTCATCACTCGCAGCTATCACAGCGCTGACTGTGACACTGATCACTCCCTGGTGAGTAACAAGGTCAGGCTTCAGCCAAGGAAGCTTCACCCATCCATGAAGAAAGGTCGTCCTCTGATCAACACTTGCCGAACCACTGACCCAGAAAGGACCCAGGAGTTCCTCCACATCCACGATCAGGCTCTTTCAGACAACAATGCTCAAGGCCTCAGTGCAGTGTCAAAGTGGAATCATCTGCACACCACCATCTGTAACTCTGCACTCACTGTGTATAGGAAAAGAGATGGGAGGAATGCTGACTGGTTTGAGGCTTATTGGACTGAAATGGAGTCAGTTACTGTAACTAAGAGGAGAGCCCACATGAACTACAACAAGTCTCCGGCAAACAACATCTAGATGCTCTCAGAGCTGCCAGAAACAAGTCTCTGCAGACTGCTCAGCACTGCACCAATCAATACTGGTTAAATCTCTGCTGCTGAATCCGGGGATGCGAGAGGGATGTATGAAGGAATTAAGAAAGCAATGGGCCCAGTAGTAACTAAATCAGCACCTTTTGAAGACAAATACAGGGGTGATCATCACTGAACCTAACAAGCAGATGGAAAGGTGAGTGGAGCATTACCTTGAACTCTACATAACGGAGAACATTGTCATTGAAGTAGCTCTCAGTGCCATTCCAGACTTCCCTGTCATGGAGGAACTGGACAGTGAGCCCACCATAGTGCAGCTCAACAAGGGCTCAAAACATGCGTGATGCAAACATTGTCACCTTGTACAAAATTAAGGGGGATTGCAGTGACTGCAGCAATTATCGGAGCCAGCTACTCAGTTCCACTCACCTGCTCGATCCCTTTCCTCCTGCAAGTTCCTTTGCTTCAAGTATCCATCCAATTTCCTTTTCAAATCATTGATTGTCTCTACTTCCACCACACTCGTGGGTCAGGACATTACCACTCACAGCATAAAAAAATTCCACCTCACCCAAGGATGGGAAATATTTATATCTTCTATATTTAGCTTATTCTCCATCTCTACGAGAATAGAATGGCAGTCAACATGAAAGGGAACCCAAAAATCTTTGAGCAGTATATAAATAATAAGCAGGTAGTCAGCGGTGGAGTGGGCCCCATTCGGGACCAAGAGGGTAATATATACTTAGAGCTGCAGGGCAATGTTAATCTAGTTAATGAGTACCTTGTATCAGTGATCACTAAGGAAGTGGAATTTGACAAAATATCAGTAGAAGTGGAGAGTGTAGAGGCAATGGAGAGGGTACAAATTGAGAGAGGGAGGTACTGAAAAGGCTGGTTATGCTTCAGGAAGATAAATTACCTGGTCCGGATGGCTTTCATCCCAGATTGCGAAAGGAAATGTGGATGCAGGTAACAGAAAGGCTTGCTATAATCTTCCAATCTTCCCTGGATACGGGGGAGGTGTCAGAGGATTAAACAGTTGCAAATGTGACACCCTTATTCAAGAAAGGGTGTGAGGACAGTCTGGCTAACTACAGGCCAGTTAGATTAACAGCAGTGGTGGGTAAGGTTTTAGAAAGAACAATCAGGGAAAAAATGAACAGTCACTTGTAGAGGTTTGAGTTAACTGAGGAGAGTGAGCATGGATTTATACATGGGAGTTCATGCTTGACTAATCTAACTGCATTTTTTGATGAACTAACAGAGAAGGTTTATGAAGGGCATGCAGTGGATGTTGATTATGTGGATTTTAAGAAACGACACATAAAAGGGTGATTAACAACATTGAGGTTCATGGAATAGGAGGGTCAGTGTCCAATTGGATAGAAAATTGGCTGAAGGACAGAAAACAGCAAGTCGTAATAAATGGTTCATTCTCAGACTGGAAGGTTGTCGACAGTGCTGTTCCCCAAGGGTCACTGCTGGAACCACTGCTTTTTATTTGCTACAGATAAATGCCTTGGATCTTGGAGTATAAAGTAGAATCTCAAAATATGCCGATAACACCAAACTTGGAGAAGTGGCAAACAGTGAGGATGAAATGAACCACCTGCAACAAGACAGTGATCGGCTGGCAGAAGGGGCAGACAGCTGCAGATGGATTTAAATAGTGACTAGTGTGAGGTGATGCATTTTAGCAGAAGGAATAGGGAGAGGCAATATATACTTAATGGCACAGTTCTAAAGAGTGTGCAGGAATAGAGGGACCTGTTCACTGTCACGTGAACAATTAATTCTTGTTGTATGGCTCTCAGATTTGTAACCTTCACTGTACTGGAGTGAGGTGACATCTACTGGCAGGAAGCAAGAACTGCAAACAAGCAGCAGAAACTCCATAGTCCGTCAGGGTGAAAGAAACATTGCAATGTGAGGAAATAGTGAATGGGTTTGATTGGGTTGATGGAGACATGATTCCACTTGTGGTGGAGTCCAAAGCAAAGACCAGAAATATAAAATTGTCATTATTAAAAGATATGAGGAATTCATGATAAATGTATTTCGGTAGTGAGTGGGTGGAATCTGGATAGAATAGAAAGTGAGATTGGGTGGACAGAAGCAGTGTGAAAGGATGGCTCAAACAAAAGGTTAACTCTGTTTCTCTCTCCACATATGCTGCCAGAGTTTCTGAACATTTCCAACACTTTCTGTTTTTATTTCAGAATTTGCAGGATGTTGCTTTGCTCTGAAAAAAAATGGATGATCGGCTTTGGCTGCCAGTGAAATTCCACAGGAGCTAAAAGGAAGTTCTGATATCAGTGGCATGTTGATCTAGGGGTATGATTCTTGCTTTGGGTGAGTGATTAATTAATGTGTGAAAGATCCTGGGTTCAAATCCTGGACAAGCCCTTCTTCTTTTGTATTTTTAGTTTAAGGTCATTGATTGGTTTCAGCCTTGCAGAAGGCGGAATTGATTTCCATATGGAGCCTGCTTGAGGACCAGAGAGCTGGATTCAAAGAGCTTGATTAACTAAATGTGCAGATAGCCAAGTGGGAATATAAAGTTGTTGCAGTAATTGTGACCTGACTCCAAAAACATCAGGACTGGGTTCTGGACTGGAATGGAATGGAATTCTTCAGTGTTTCTGTTGTTTGGCTTGCCTTGACTCATCGAGTTTCTTGTTTCTCACTTTGTCGATGCCTTTGAACAATTGTGGATCCTTCTTCAGAGTGTCTTCTTTCACCAGGTAGTTCTGACCTCTGATGATGATGATCGTAATGAGCTTCAGCTCACTGATAGTTTTGGAACTGAGCAGATTTCCTGGGTCTGAGTCTACAACATGGAACTCAGTCTGACATGTGGACCCATGGGAGGATTTGAATGCCACCCCTGCGTTGAAGAATACAGTTGCATCCATCCAATAAGAGACCGAGTAGAAGTGACAGTTCAGTCAGTCGAACATTAAACTTTTACTTTCAAGGTGGTGAGTTGGAGTGCCATTTTGTTTTTCCCTTTTTTAAGGCTTCATTAGCAGAGAGTACAAGGAGTGTTTGAAATGAAATCTAGCAAAAGTATGAGAAAGTCTCACTTTGATTCGGGACTCTTATCTCTCTGGAGCATCTCGCTGTGAGCGATTGAACTTCATCTCATTTCATTCCCAGCTCGGGGTCAGTGCGGCTCAGTGGGACTTCTGGCTGTCTCCTGCTTCACAATCCATCAGTGCTGAGAAAGCAATGGGGAATATTATTCACGGCTCTGTAACCGGAGGACACCGATTTAAGGTGAATGGCAAAAGAACGAAAGGCAACATGAGGAAAAACTTCTTTTGCACAGCGAGTGGTTAAGATCTGATATGCACTGCTTGAGAGTGTGATGGAGGCTGATTCAGTCATGGCTTTCAAAATGGTATAAGATAATTATCTGAAGTGAAAAAATTGCATGTTTTCATGGAATACATGAGTCTGTGGCATGAGCTGAGTTGCTCGTGCAGAGAAGCAGCACAAGCACAATGAGCTGAATTGCTTCCTTTTGTTCTGTAACTATTCTATGATCTATGATGCTTTTCAGAGTGAAATCAACACTCACATAAAAGAAACTGACAGGTACAATGTAAACCCCACACTAACATACCAGCGAATGCGAGGGACAGAGTAAAACCACTCAGTCCTAGACTAGAAACTGACAGGTACTTTGTAAACTTCGCATTACCAGACAAGAAATTGACAGATACAGTGTGAAACCCACAGTCACATAGCAACAGTTGGCAGGTAACGTGTAAAAATCTTTCTTTCATATCCCAGCTACAAGGTACAAAGGAAATTAGGTACAAACCCAGGCTCACACTTCAAAGACTGAGAGATACAAAGCAAAACACATACTCACCGACAAGTACAGAGAAGAAGACACACTCAGAGGAGGTGCAGATTAAAGACACATGCATGTAACAGAAACTGATAGGGATAGAATCAAACCCTTTCTCACTTCTCAGAAACTGATAGATCTGGACAAAAGCTGATGCTCACATACAAGTTGTTGAAAGATATGTGGTGAAACTCACATAGCAATAGCAGAAACAAACAGGTACTGAATAATACCCACAGTCACAGACCAAAAACTGAAATATACTGAGTTAAACACCACTTTCTCACACCAGAAACTCATGGCCACAAAGTGAAGCTGACTCTATCCTCCCAGGCATTGACAGGTGCAAAAGAAAACACTCACGACGATTCCAGTTCATGAAATGTACGCAATAAAACCTATCAGCTGAAAGAATAGCATTAATGACAGGAGTGGTACCCAGAATGCTCAGCGGCCTAGAATCCGCCCTCCCTGTTACAGGAGGGGCGCGCAGGCGCAGTAGAGACATTTCTGTCAGCAGCTGGAGCTGCGGGTTCGGAGTTGGAGCGAGATATTCACAAAGTGCGAGAAGACTTTGTGGGCTCACACAGCTGGAGCAGGGCCTCAGGGCCACAATAACATGGAACAATCCCATCTGTATCCCTGCGGATGGCGGTGGTGAAGCTTTTCCCGGTGAGGCTTCCCGAAACCACGTCAAAAATGGATAAGAATTGGGGACTGGGCAGGGAGCGTCTGGAGATGGATAAGAATTGGAGACTGGGCAGGGAGCGTCTCTAAATGAATAAAATTTGGGTACTAGTCAGGGAGCGTTTGTAAATGGATAAGAATTGGTGACTGGGCAGGGAGCGTCTCCAAATGAATAAAATTTGGGTACTGGTCAGGGAGCGTCTCCAAATGAATAAGAATTGGGGACTGGGCAGGGAGTGTCTATAAATGAATAAGAATTGGGGACTGGGCAGGCAGTGTCTATAATTGAATAAGAATTGGAGACTGGGCAGGGAGCGTTTCTAAATGAATAAGATTTGGGGACTGGTCAGGGAGCGTCGATAAATGCTTAAGAATTGGGGACTGGTTAGGGAGCGTTTTTTTATTCGTTCGTGGGATGTGGGCGTCGCTGGCTCGATCTCAGCTCAAGTAATGTGTCCAGTTCTGGGCACCAGGCTTTCGAAAGGACATCAAAGCTTCTGAGACAGTTCAGAGGAGATTTACTGGAATGATACCAGAGATGAGGGGTTTCAGTTCTCTGGACAGGCTGGTGAAGCTGGGATTGTTCTCTCCTCAGTAGAGAAGGTTAAGGGAAGATTTAATAGAGGTGTTCAGAATGATAAAGGATTTTCATAGGGTAGAGAGGGAGAAACTGTTTCCACTGTCCTGGGGGTCAGTAACCAGAGGACACAGATTTAAAATAATTGGCCAAAAATGTCAAGGGGAGGTGAGGAGAGATCTTTTTACCCAGTAACTGATTCGGATTTGGAATGAATTGTCTGACAGGGTGGTGGAAACAGGTTCAATTATAACTTTCATAAAGGAATTGGACAAATATTTCAAAGTGAAATTCTCCAGGATTATGGGGAAATAGACAGGGGGTTGGACTAATTGCATCTTTTTGTCAGAGAGTCAGCAGAGGCACAATGGGGCCGAATGGCCTCCTTCTGTGCAGTATGATTCTATGAACATAAGAACGAGGAGCCGGAGTCGGCAATTCAGCCCCTCGAGCCTGCTCTGCCATTCAATACAATCATGGCTGATCTCATCACGGCAGTTCTTGTTTCTTGCCAGTAGATGGCACTTCACTCCAATACAGTGAAGTTTGCAAATCGGAGAGAGACACAACAGGAAAGAATTGTTCACATTATAGTGAATGTGTGGGAATTAGAAATACTAGGAATGGAGACGAGTTATTACTTGTCTGCTCGATTCCCATTGCCCTGTAAAATTATTTCCTTCAAGTGCCCATTCAAATTCCTTTTGTAATCCTCGATTGTCTCCAATTCCACCGCCCTCATGGGCAGCGAGTTACAGATCATCACCAATCAGTGTAAAAAAGTTCTTCCACACATTCACCCTGTATCTCCTGTCCAAAACCTTTAATCTGTGTCTCCTAGTCCTTGTACCAATAGTTAACGGGAACAATGTTTCCTTGCCAACTTATTTAAAACTGTCATAGCCGAAAACACATCTATCAATTCTCCCCTCACTCTCCTTTGATACAGGCAGAACAACCCTAGCTTTTCCAACCTAACCTTGTAACTAAAATCCTCCATCCCTTAATCCATTCTGGTGAATTTCCTCTGCATCCTCTCAAGGACCCTCACATGCTTTCTTAAGTGTGGTAAGCAAAACTGGAAGCAACACACCAACTGGGGCCTAACCAGAGCTTTATAATGGTTCAGCATAGCTTCCCTGCTTTCTATTCAATGCCTCTATTTATAAAGCCCAAGATCCCATATGCTTTGCGAACCACTCTCGCAATATGTCTTGCCACCTTCAAAGATTGATGCACATGAACCCCAAGTCCCTCTATTCCAACACACTCTTCAGAACTGTGCCATTAAGTAAATATTGCCTCTCCCTATTCCTTATGCCAAAATACATCACCTCACACTTGTCACTATTAAATTCCATCTGCCACCTGTCTGCCCATTCTGCTAGCCTATCATTGTCCTGTTGCAGGCAGTTCATATCATCCTCACTGTTTGCCGCTCCTCCAAGTTTGTTGTCATCGGGATATTTTGAGATTCTACTCAATATTCCAAGATCCAAGTCATTTATCTTTAGCAAAAAAAGCAGTGGTTCTAGCACTGACCCTTGGGGAACACCACTGTCGACTATCCTCCCGTCTGACAAAGAATCATTTCATAAGACTCGCTGTTTTCTGTCCTTAAACCAATTTTCTATCCAATTGGACACTGACCCTCCTATAACACGAACCTCAATTTTGTAAACCACCCTTTTATGTGGTACCTTGTCAAACGCTTCCTTAAAATCCATACAAACAACATCCACTGCATTCCCTTCATCAAGCTGCTCTGTTAGTTCATCAAAAAATGCAGTTAGATTAGTCAAGCATGAACTCCCATTTATAAATCCATGCTCACTCTACTTAATTAACTCAAACCTCTCCAAGTGACTGTTGATTTTTTACCCTGATTATTCTTTCTAAAACCTTACCCACCACTGCTGTTAATCTAACTGGCCTGTAGTTAGCCGGACTGTCCTTACACCCTTTCTTGAATAAGGGTGTCGCATTTGCCACTGTTTACTCCTGGCACCTCCCCCGTATCCAGGGAAGTTGGAAGATTATAGCAAACTCTTCCATTATCTGCATCCGCATTTCCTTTCGCAACCTGGGATGCAAGCCATCCAGACCAGGTGATTTATCTACCCTAAGCACAGCCAGCCTTTTTAGTACCTCCCTCTCTCAATTTGTACCCTCTCCATTGCCTCTACTCTCTTCACTTCGACTGATATTTTGTCAAATTCCACTTCCTTAGTGATCACTGATACAAAGTACTCATTAAGTAGATTAACATTGCCCTGCACCACTAAGCTTATATTATCCTTTTTGTCCCTAACATGCCCGACTTAACCTCTTACTACCCACTTATCATTTACATGCTGCTCGAAGAGTTTTGGGTTTCCTTTCATGTTGACTGCCAGTCTATTCTCATAGAAATAGAGAATAAGCAAATATAGAAGATGTAAGCATTTCCCATCCTTGAAGAGGTGGAACATTTTTATGTTGTGGGTGTTAATAACTTGGCCCACGAGTGTGGTGGAAGCAGAGACAATCAATGATTTGAAAAGGAAATTGGATGGATACTTGAAGGAAAGAAACTTGCAGGAGGAAAGGGATCGAGCTGGTGAGTGGAACTGACTTGATTGCTCCGGAGAGAGCCAGCATGGACGTGATAGGCCAAACGACCACCTTCTCTGCTGCAAATGACTCTGTGTTGTTTCTCAAATTCAATCCACTGGTGCTTGGTAAATAATTTCAAAGTAAATTGTGCAACCGGAAAATCAGAACCAAGGCAAGGGACGCATAAGGAAGCGAAATTGCTGAAACCCGGGATTGAACCCTGGACGATTAGATCTTCAGTCTAATGCTCGCCCAACTGAGCTATTTCAGCCCCACATTAGCAGTGGTTTGGTGTCCTTGTTTTGGAAGAAAATACATACATTCAAGTTTTCCAAAAAATTAAAGAACACAACATGTGAGTAATATTCCCCATTGCTTTCTCAGTACTGATGGATTGTGAAGCGGGAGACAGCCAGAAGTGCCACTGAGCCACACAGACCCCAAGCTGAGAATGAAATGAGATCAAATTCAATCTTTCATAGTGAGATGCTGCTGAGAGTTAAGAGTCCTGAATCAAAGCGAGACTTGCTCATTTCAAACACTCCCTGTACTCTCTGCTCATGAAGCCTTAAAAAAGGGAAAAACAGAATGGCACTCAAACTCACAACCCTGCCATTAAAAGTCTCATGTTCGACTGACAGAACTGTCACTGCTACTCGCTCTGTTATTGGATGGATGCAACTCCAACGCAGGGGTGGCATTCAAATCCTCCCATGGGTCCACATGTCAGACTGAGTTCCATGTTGTAGACTCAAGCAAAGGAAATCTGCTCACTTCCAAAACTATCAGCGAATTGAAGCTGATTACGATCAACATCATCAGAGGTCAGAACTACCTGGTGAAAGAAGACACTCTGAAGCAGGATCCACAATTATTCAAAGGCATCGACAAAGTGAAAAACAAAAAAAACGATGAGTCAATGCAAGCCAAACAACAGAAACACTGAAGAATTCCATTCCGTTCCAGTCCACAACCCAGTCCTGTTGTTTTTGGAGTCAGGTCTCAATTACTGCAACAAATTTATATTCCCACTTGGCTATCTGTACATTTAGTTAATTACAATTTTGTCGACAAACGCTTTGAATCCAGTTGTCTGGTCCTCAAGCCAGCTCCTTCTGGAAGTTAATTTTACCTTCTGCAAGGCTGAAACCAATAGATAACCTTAATCGAAAAACGCCAGCAGACCAGGGCTCGTCTGGGACTTGAACCCAGAATATCTCGCATGTTAATTAACCATACTTCTTAAGCAAGAATCATACCCCTAGACCAACGAGCCACTGACAAGTCAGGTTTTATTCGCTGCTGTGGAATTTCACTGGAACCCCCCAGCCAATCATCCATTTTTTTCAGATCAAAGCCACATCCTGCAAATGCTGAAATAAAAACAGAAAGTGCTGGAAATGTTCAGCAGCTCTGGCAGCATCTGTGCTGAGAGAAACACAGTTAACGTTTCAGGGCACTCACCTTTTGTTTCAGCCATCCTTTCAGACTGCTTCTGTCCATCCAATCTCACTTTCTATTCTTTCCACATTCTATCCATTCACTACGTTACTACATTTTTCATGAATTCCTCATTTCTTTTATTAATGACAATTTTGTATTTCTGGCCTTTGCTTCAGACACCACCACAAGTGGAATCATGTCTCCATCTACCCAATCAAACCACTTCGCTGTATCCTCACATTGCAATGTTTCTTTAACCCTGACAGACTGTGGAGTTTCTGCTGCTTGATTGCAGTTCTTGCTTCCCGCCAGTAGATGTCACCTCACTCCAATACAGTGAAGTTTACAAATCTGAGAGAGACACAACAGGAAATAATTGTTCACATTATAGTGAATGTGTGGGATTTAGAAATACTAGGAGTGGAGACGAGTTATTATTGCACTCTGCTATTACATCTTTTATAATGGACTCCAGCATTTTCCCAACGACTGATGTCAGGCTAACCGGTATATAATTCGCTGTTTTCTTTCTGCCTCTTTTTTTAAATAGTGGAGTTACATTAACTACCGTCCAATCCATTGGAACTGTTCCAGAGTCTATAGAATTTTGAAAAATGAACAGAAATGCATCTGCTATATCAAGGGCCACTTCCTTAAGTACTCTGGGATGTAGATTATCAGGCCCTGGGGATTTATCAGCCTTCAATTCCATCAATTTCTCAAACATTCCCTACTAATACTGATTTCATACAGTTCCTCCTTCTCACTAGACCCTATGTTCCCCAACATTTCTGGGAGGTAATTTGTATCCTCCTTTGTGAAGACAGATCAAAAGTATGTATTTAATTGGTCTGCCACTTCTTTGTTCCCCATTATAAATTCCCCCGTTTCTGACTGTAAAGGGCCCACATTTGTCTTCACTAATCTTTTTCTCTACACATATCTATAGAAGCTTTTACAGTCAGTTTTTATGTTCTCTGCTAGCTTACTCTCATACTCTATTTCCCCATTCTTAATCAATCCTTTTGTCCTCCTCTGCTAAATTCCAAACTGCTCACAATCTTCAGGTTTGCTGCTTGTTCTGACCATTTTATATTTCTCATCCTTGGATCTAATACTTTCCTTAATTTCTTTTGTAAGCCACAGTTCAGCCGCCCTTCCTGTTTTACTTTTGCGCAGACAGAAATGAACAATTGTTGTAATTCATCCATGCGCTCTTTAAATGCTAGCCATTGCCTATCCACTGTCAACCCTTTAAGTAACGTTCCCCAATCTATCATAGCCAACTCCCGCCTCATACCTTCATAGTTTCCTTTGTTTAGATTCAGGACCCTAGTCTCCGAATCAACTCTCTCACTCGCCATCTTAGTGAAGAATTTTATCATATTATGGGCGCACTTCCCCAAGGGACCCCACGCAACAAGATTGTTAACTAATCCTTTCTCATTACACAATACCCAGTCCAGGATGGCCTGTTCTCTAGAGGGGTTATACACCTCTATCAATTCTCCACTCAATCTCCTTTGATATAGGCAGAATAATCCCAGCTTTTCCAACCTAACTTAGTAACTAAAATCCCCCATCCCTGGATCCATTCTGGTAAATCGCCTCTGCGTCCTCTCAAGGACCCTCACATTATTTCTAAAGTCTGCTGAGCAGAACTGAAAGCAACACTCCAATTGGGGCCTAACCAGAGTTTTATAATGGTTCAGCATAACTTCCCTGCTTTTGTACTCAATGCCTCTATTTATAAAGCCCAAGATCCCATATGCTTTGCGAACCACTCTCGCAATATGTCTTGCCACCTTCAAAGATTGATGCACATGAACCCCAAGTCCCTCTATTCCAGCACACTCTTTAGAACTGTGCCATTAAGTATATATTGCCTCTCCCTATTTCTTATGCCAAAATACATCACCTCAAACTTGTCACTATTAAATTCCATCTGCCGCCTGTCTGCCCATTCTGCTCGCCTATCACTGTCCTGTTGCAGGCAGTTCATATCATCCTCACTGTTTGCCGCTCCTCCAAGTTTGGTGTCATCGGCATATTTTGAGATTCTACTCTGTAATCCAAGATCCAAGTCACTTACCTTTACCAAAAAAAGCAGTGGTTCTAGCAATGACCCTTGGGGAACACCACTGTCGACTATCCTCCCGTCTGACAAAGAATCATTTCATAAGACTCGCTGTTTTCTGTCCTTAAACCAATTTTCTATCCAATTGGACACTGACCCTCCTATACCACGAACCTCAATTTTGTTAACCGCCCTTTTATGTGGTACCTTGTCAAACGCTTCCTTAAAATCCATATAAACAACATCCACTGCATTCCCTTCATCAACCTGCTCTGTTAGTTCATCAAAAATGCAGTTAGATTAGTCAAGCATGAACTCCCATTTATAAATCCATGCTCACTCTCCTTAATTAACTCAAACCTCTCCAAGTGACTGTTGATTTTTTACCCTGATTATTCTTTCTCAAACCTTACCCACCGCTGCTGTTAATCTAACTAGCCTGTAGTTACCCAGACTGTCCTTACACCCTTTCTTGAATAAGGGTGTTGCATTTGCCACTGTTTAATCCTCTGGCACCTCCCCCGTATCCAGGGAAGATTGGAAGATTATAGCAAGCCCTTCTGTTATCTGCATCCGCATTTCCTTTCGCAACCTGGGATGTGAGCCATCCGGACCAGGTGATTTATCTACTCTAAGCACAGCCAGCCTTTTTAGTACCTCCCTCTCCTAATTTGTTCCCCTCTCCATTGCCTCTACTCTCTTCACTTCTACTGATATTTTGTCAAATTCCACTTCCTTAGTGATCACTGATACAAAGTACTCATTAAGTAGATTAACATTGCCCTGCACCACTAAGCTTATATTATCCTTTTTGTCCCTAATAGGCCCTACTCAACTTCTTACTACCCACTTATCATTTACATGCTGCTCAAAGATTTTTGGGTTCCCTTTGATATTGACTGCCAGTCTATTCTCATAGAAATAGAGAATAAGCAAATATAGAAGATATAAGTATTTCCCATCCTTGATGAGGTGGAACTTTTTTATGAAAGCAAAATACTGCGGATGCTGGAAATCTGAAATAAAAACAAGAAATGCTGGAATCACTCAGCAGGTCTGGCAGCATCTGTGGAAAGAGAAGCAGAGTTAACGTTTCGGGTCACTGACCCTTCTTCGGAACTTTTTTATGTTGTGGGTTGTAATGACTTGGCCCACGAGTGTGGTGGAAGCAGAGACAATCAATGATTTGAAAAGGAAATTGGATGGATACTTGAAGGAAAGAAGCTTGCAGGAGGAAAGGGATCGAGCTGGTGAGTGGAACTGACTAGATTGCTCCGGGGAGAGCCAGCATGGACGTGATAGGCCAAAAGACCACCTTCTGTGCTGTAAATGACTCTGTGTTGTTTCTCAAATTCAATCCACTGGGGCTTGGTAAATAATCTCAAAGTAAATTGCGCAACTGGAAAATCAGAACCAAGGCAAGGGACGCAAAAGGAAGCGAAATTGCTGAAACCCAGGATTGAACCAAGGACTTTTAGATCTTCAGTCGAACACTCTCCCAACTGAACTATTTCAGCCCTACATCAACAGTGGTTTGGTGACCTTGTTTTGGAAGAAAATACATACATTCAAGTTTTCCAAAAAATTAAAGAACACAACATGTGAGTAATATTCCCCATTGCTTTCTCAGTACTGATGGATTGTGAAGCGAGAGACAGCCAGAAGTGCCACTGAGCCACACAGACCCCAAGCTGAGAATGAAATGAGATCAAATTCAATCTTTCATAGTGAGATGCTGCAGAGCAGTAAGAGTCCTGAATCAAAGCGAGACTTGCTCATTTCAAACACTCCCTGTACTCTCTGCTCATGAAGCCTTAAAAAAGGGAAAAACAGAATGGCACTCAAACTCACAACCCTGCCATTAAAAGTCTCATGTTCGACTGACAGAACTGTCACTTCTACTCGCTCTCTTATTGGATGGATGCAACTCCAACGCAGGGGTGGCATTCAAATCCTCCCATGGGTCCACATGTCAGACTGAGTTCCCTGTTGTTGACTCAAGCAAAGGAAATCTGCTCACTTCCAAAACTATCAGCGAATTGAAGCTGATTACAATCAACATCATCAGAGGTCAGAACTACCTGGTGAAAGAAGACACTCTGAAGAAGGATCCACAATTATTCAAAGGCATCGCCAAAGTGAAAAACAAGAAAATCGATGAGTCAATGCAAGCCAAACACCAGAAAAACTGAAGAATTCCATTCCATTCCAGAACCCAGTCCTGTTGTTTTTGGAGTCAGGTCTCAATTACTGCGACAACTTTATATTCTCACTTGGCTATGTGTACATTTTGTAAATTTCAATTTTGTCGACAAGCTCTTTGAATCCAGTTCTCTTATCCTGAAGCCAGCTCCGTTAGGCTGACACCACCAATCAGTAACATTAAACTAAAAATGCCAAGAGCTCATTGGTGATTTGAACCTGGGGTCGCTCACACGTTCATTAATCACACTCCTTAAACAAGAATCACACCCGTTGACCAAGGAGCCACTGACAGCAAGGTGTTGTATTAGCTCCTGTGGAATTTCACGGGCACCCACAGTGGATCATCCAACCATAATCCTGAGATTAAAAGTGTCCTGTTCCACTGACTGAACTGTCACTTCTACTCTGTCTCTTATTGGACGGATGCAGTTTTAGGCTCCACCCCCGGGTTGGCAGTTTTTTCTCCATGAACCAGCTTCCTCTCAATTCCCAAATTTATCAGTAAATCCACTGACAAAAGCTCCAAAGTGTGATATATTCCTCTCACTCCTCGATAATGAAATTTCGATCTCTTTGCTCTTTTCCCTTCCAAACATTGATATCCATTTTGCTCAGCATTTATTTCTCTCTCCTTTTTATTTAGTTCATGCATTTTCTTCGAAACATTTCATTTCAATTATTTCTGGGGCAAGAAATGAACAGAAGATATTTGATGCAATGATACCAGGGGTGAAGGATTTCAGTTATGTGGAGAGATTGGAGAAGCTGAGGTTGTTCTTCTTGGAGCAGAGAAAGTTCAGAAGAGATTTGTCCGAGGTGTTCAAAATCATGATGGTTCTCAACACTTTAAATCAGGAGAAACTGTTTCCTGTGGCAAAAGGGTCAGTAAGCAGAGGACACAGATATCAGGTGATTGGCAAAAGAACCAGAGGTGACATGAAGAACCATTTGTTGCACAGTAATGTGTTGTGATCTGGAATGCACTGCCTGATTGGGAGATGAAAGCAGATTCAATCGTAACTTTCAAAAGGGATATGGATAAATGCTGGAAGGGGAAATGTACAGGATTACAGGAAAAAGCCAAGCAGCAGGTCTAATTGTAATTTGTCTCTACCAAAGGGACAACACTGGCATGATGGACCAAATGGTCTCTTTGTTCGTCATTCTGTGATTCCATAGACATCATGTTACTAGAATTCCCTCTGACCTGGAAGAGAATCAAACCGAGATTCGAGGTATTGTAAACACCACCCATGCCATGTTGCTCATTCTCTGTTTTTCACATTGGTTTCTCCTCGTTCTTTATGTGTTTCCAGCCTGGTCTGCTCCTCTGACCTTCATTCCTGACACTCTATCGACCGTGGCTGACTCATTGTTTGCAATGTTGTGTAATGGTGACTTCACCTTTAAGAAACTGTCCCTTTAAGAGACCAAGCCACTGATGCAACAGATGACATCATCATACATATATAAGGAGACACCATTTTGAGAGACACATTCTGCACATGGCTTGTAGAGAGCACACACACACCAATGAGAAAAAGACCTGCGACCTGTGATCATGCCATGTAGATAAGAAAGACAATAAATACTGTTTGTATTGAATCTGAATATAACGCCTGGGGTCATCATTTCATGTAGATGTAAGAACACAGCACAACACTATATTTTTCTGACATTGAGGATTAAAAAGAAGTAATCACACAGACAACCAGGGACATACAGAAGACTTACATTGACAATTCCAGACTTAAATAAATAACAATAGTCATGTGTGCACAACAACAGCCAGTCTTTCCAGCCTTTACAGAGACAGACAGCAACCCAGGGCCACACTGGAGCAAATGGCTCACAAGACTTGAACTCCTAATGATGGCACTCGCTAGCAATACACCCCGAAGAAAGAAAGCGTTACTCCTACACTCTGCTGGACCAAAAGTTGACAATACCTTCAATACACTCAGAGACACTGGAACCGATAATGATTATGATGTAGTGAAGCATTGTTCTAACAAGATATTTTCAAGCAAGGGCAAATCCTCACGTTGAAATTTATGTTTCAGGCAAGCAAAACAATATGGTGCGAGACTCTTGACCACTACATGATGAGACTCAGAAGTCTGAGAAAGAGGCAAATAACGTGACGACGAGATTCCCCTGAGAAACACACAAAACACAAAGACACAGAGGAAACCCAGAGCAAGGTCTGAGGCACGTCAAGGAAGACCAAGACAGAAATCACAATCACATTCAAACATCCAATCATTGCAGTGGTGAGGATCCTTATTACAAAACTTGTCCTTCGAGAGGGAAGAAGTGTCAAGTCTGCAGAAAAATGGGACATTTCACCACAGTATGCTGATCGAAGCCTGCAGGAAACATTCATAGATTTAAATGCCAGAAGGAAGATTACATATTTGCAGCACGAGAGAAGATTTTTGTTGCTCACGACCACAACTCCCGACACGTGCCCATGTGTGATGTGTTCATAGGCAATTCGACAATATCTGCAGTAATTGACTGGGAGCAATGATCAACATAATGGATGCTCCGACATTCCACAAGTAACAGAGAAAACAGAAACTGTAATTGAACAAGCTGATACCTAAATTTTCTCCCATGGATCAGATAATCCTCCACCAGTCCCAGGGATCATCCAAGTTACTTTTAAATCCTCCCAGGGGTCCACATGTCAGACTGAGTTCCATGTTGTAGAATCAAGCAAAGGACATCTGCTCAGTTCCAAAACTATCAGCAAGTTGAAGCTGATTACGATCAACATCACCAGAGGTCAGAACTACATTGTGAAAGAAGACAGTCTGAAGAAGGATCCACAATATAGACAAAGACATCGGCATAGTAAAAAAGAAAACTTTATTTTAGTTTGTTCAGTTTGTTTCCACTGTGCCTACCCACTATTCTTTTCATGTTTGTGATTGTGGCTGTTTAGTTTGCAGTCCATTAACACCCTATCTGCACTAATGCTTTGTCTTTCAGCACACCATTAACATATGGTTTGCCTTTTTTGGTCAACTATTCTGTGGCCTTGTCCTATCTACACCTTCTCCTTTGTTATCTCTTGTCCCACACCCGCTTTACTTGCTTATAATCTTTTACATTTCTAATATTTGCCAGTTCTGAAGAAGGGTCACTGACCTGAAACGTTAACTCTGCTTCTCTCTCCACAGATGCTGCCAGACCTGCTGAGTCTTGTCAGCACTTTCGGTTTTTATTTCAGATTTCCAGCATCCGCAGTATTTTGCTTTTAAGAAATTCGATGAATCAGTTTCCTTATTTATTTCTGACAAATGATAGATTTGAGTTAGGTAAGGTACCAAGGGTTACAGAAACAAGCAGACAAATGGTGTTATATAAAGATCAGCAAATATCTAATTGAATGGTGGAACAGACTCGAAAGGCTGAATGTCCTCGTCAAGTTCCTATCTTTCTCTTCATTGTCCAAACCCCAACAGTGAACGTCTTTGTTCTCTCCATGGACGTTGAATGAGCCATCGTGTGTTTCCAGTGTTTTGACTTGTTTAAAGGTCGGTTTTTGGGATGAGCCGATGGAATTTAAAACTGATATCCGGCTTCAAACTGCCATTGACCGAGGCCACGCCATTGTCGGATCATTTAATGATCACTCAAAATTCACCTGAGACCAGTGTTAGTGTGCAGCTATGAGAGGGGATTTCTGTACAGTCAGGGCAGGGAACAGCAGTGAGACCAGCGTTAATGTGCAGCTATGAGAGGGGATTTCTGTACAGTCAGAGCAGTGAACAGCAGTGAGACCAGCGTTAATGTGCAGCTATGAGAGGGAATTTCTGTACCGTCAGGGCAGGGAATGAAACAGCAGTGAGACCAGTGTTAATGTGCAGCTATGAGAGGGGATTTATGTACCGTCAGGGCAGGGAACAGCAGTGAGACCAGTGTTAGTGTGCAGCTATGAGAGGGGACTTTTGTACAGTCAGGGCAGGGAACAGCAATGAGACCAGTGTTAATGTGCAGCTGTGAGAGGGGATTTCTGTACAGTCAGGGCAGGGAACAGCAGTGAGACCAGTGTTAATGTGCAGCTATGAGAGGGTATTTCTGTACAGTCAGGGAATGGAACAGCAGTGAGACCAGTGCAAATGTGCAGCTATGAGAGGGGACTTTTGTACAGTCAGGGCAGGGAACAGCAGTGAGGCGAGTGTTAATGTCCAGCTATGAGAGGGTATTTCTGTACAGTCAGGGAATGGAACAGCAGTGAGACCAGTGTAAATGTGCAGCTATGAGAGGGGACTTTTGTACAGTCAGGGCAGGGAACAGCAGTGAGGCCAGTGTTAATGTCCAGCTATGAGAGGGGATTTCTGCACCATCAGCGCAGGGAAAAGCAGTGAGACCAGTGTTAATGTGCAGCTATGAGAGGGGATTTCTGTACCGTCAGGGCGGGGAACAGCAGTGAGGGAGAGAAGCTGTCGGTATCTGGGCAGGGTCTGAGTTTATCGAATAGTATCAAGAAAGAGCAATTATATTGGGACTGGGTTGTGTTCTCTCTCACACACAAACAGTTACTCTCCCTCCCTCTGTCTTGCTCTCTCTCACAGACACATACGCAATTTTTTCTCTCTCTTGTGAACTCTGTCTCATACTCTTTCTCTCTGCCTATTTTCCAGTAGAAATAGAAAGCCTTCTACTATTTTGGAAAATCTGGAGTTGTTCTTCTTTGGGAAGAGACGGTTGAGATGAGATTTGAAAAAGGTGTTCAAAATCATGAAGGGTTTGGACAGAGTAGATCGGGAGAAACTATTCCCATTGGCAGAAGTGTCAAGAACCAGAGGGCACAGATTTAAGGTGAAAGGCCAAAGAACCAGAGGCAACATGAGGAAAAACTTTTTTATGCAGCGACTGGATAGGATCTGGATTGCACTGCCTGACAGTGTGGTGGAGGCAGATTCAATCATGACTTTTGAAAGAGAATTTAATAATTATCTGAAGAAAAGAAAATGCAGGGTTACAGGCAAAGGCGGGGGAGTGTGACTAGCTGGCTTGTTCTTGCAGAGAGTTGGCATGGACACAAAGGGCTGAATGGCCTTCTTCTGTGCTGTATCCTGTCTATGATTCTATGACTCTAAGCCTGGAGATTACCAGTGCCTGTGAGTGCCTCAAATGTCTGCAGGTGGTGAACCAGCCCACAAACCAAGGATTGAAGCAGTAATTAAAGTTCAGAAATCCTAAGGTATCAGGATGTGGGAGTGACTATTGCTCTCAGTTTAAAGTACTGATTTCATTAATTGAATATCCTTAGTGTCCCAGCTCAGTGTAATCCTGAGCAATAATTGCCAGCAGGTTTTTGAAGTGACAATTAAATGAGGCCCTGTTGGTGGATGTTAAAGATTCCCCAGCGCTATTGAAAGAATCACAGGGAATTCTCGCACTGTCCTGACCAACATTCCTGACTCAGTAACATCACCTGAAACAGCTGAACACAAAGACCTAACTGAAGGGTCAAAGTGTAAAGGAGAAAAACCGAACCCGTGTCAACTTCACACAGGAACCCATCGACCATCAGAAAACACACTTCATGAGCTGCAATGTCTGATCATTGAGTCACAGGTATCTCCTCCTGCCTGGCTTCGTTCCGTGTGGGAATGGGAATTAGAATGTTTCAGCAACTCATGAAGGTATCCCCGGAGCAGTTGAAACAGCATTCCCCGTGTTTCAATAAGAAATTCTTATCTGAAATGAAGAAAAAACAGAAAATGCTGGTAATACTCAGCAGATCTGTCCATCACAGGACTGATACAAGCTCAATTCTCAATCCAAACAGTGAGAGATCCAAACACTGAGACAGAATAAGAACAGAGAGAGAAAAAACAGGTTAACTGTGCCATGAGAGTAAAAGCAGGAAAAGCTGGAAATACTCAGCAGGTCTGGCAGCATCTGTGTAGAGAGAGAAGCAGAGTTAACATTTCAAGTCAGTTACCCTTCATCACAGCTGACAAATATTATAAATGAAAAGGTTTTAAGCAAGTAAAGCTGGGGGTGGGGCAAGAGATAACAAAAGAGGTGTTGATTGGACAAGGTCACAGAGAATAACTGACCAGAAGGGCATGGAACAAAGGCGAACAGTGCTGAACAGTGCTCAATGGTGTGCTGAAAGACAAAGCGTTAGTACAGAGAAGGTGTGAATTGACTGCAATGCACAAAGCACTCCGAACACAAACATTAAACATTTTTTTAAAAACAGAAACAATGGGTAGACACACAGACACATAAACTAACCAAACTAAAAAAAAATGAAATAAAATAACCAAATAAAAAAGAAAAAAGAAAAAAAACTCAACATAAAAAAAGTGTGTTCGGGGCGGGGGGGGGGGGGGGGGTGGGGTCCGTCATGGTCTGAAATGATTGAATTTAATGTTCAGTCCGGCAGGTTGTAGCATGCCTAATCACTGACCTGAAACGTTAACTCTGCTTCTCTCTCCACAGATGCTGCAGACCTGCTGAGTACTTCCAGCATTTTTTGTTTTTATTTCAGATTTCCAGCATCTGCAGTATTTTGCTTTTATGTTATGAGAGTACTTCTGCTGTTTTTGTAAACATGTTTTAAATATGTAAAGTTGAATTATGGACACTGATTCATGTGGAATCTTGAGGAGATTCCTCCAGTCCTCTGGCATCATTCCCATATTCAAGGAGGATTGAAAGATTGTGGTTCGAGTCTCCGCTATTTCCAACCTTACCTCCCTCAGCAACCCAGGATGCAGCCCATTCAAACTGGGTGACTTTTCTACTGTGAGAGCTGCCAACCTTGTAATTGTCTCCTCTTTATCTATTTTCATTCCGTCAAATTTTCTCACTTCCTCCTCCTTTACTGTGACGTTTGCAGCATCCGCTCATTTTGTGATGCCAGATGAAATGTACTTAATTAGTACCTCAGCCACACCCTCTGCCTCCACAGGATCTCCTAATTGACCCACCCTTTCATTGTCTGTCCATATGTTGGTAAAAGACTTCAGTGTTCCCAGTTATGTGACCCACTAATCTTTTCTCATCCATTCTCTTGCTGATCTCATTTCCTTTTTCAGCTCTCCTCTGTACTTTCTGTATTCTGCTTGTTTCTCATCTGCATATGAATCCTCACATGATTTCGATATTAATGATTTTTGAACTATTTTGTAAAAGGATTTAGTTTTGTAAATTTCTCCCTAGCTCCCCTCATGGTCAGGCAGAAAGTTTAACTGCTGTGTTTTCAAACAGCAACAGCTTTATTTGAAAAGCCATTATGACAGGATTCCGGGTTTTAATCCAGTCACAAATCTGGTTCTGATGTCTTGTGGCTCCTGCTGTCACATGACCTGTCAGAGGATGACCTCATAATTGACCAAGTCATGGAGCTGTGGGTTGATGTTTAAATTGTTTCAAAATAATTTTCCAGAAGGACAATCAAAATGAATCGATATATAAAAGGTAGATTTTGTGCATTTGTGCTCCCAGTGGAAATTCCTGCAGTCTGCTGGTTATCAGATCCCCAATTCCCCACAGGAAGCTCTGTGCTCGGAGTCTGCATTCATTCCAACAACATTATACACAATCATTTCATGGGAGACCCCAGTGTGAATTGTAGACAGGTGGGTCAGTTTTAACTTTCAAAGTAACACAGAAGCAAAATACTGCAGATACTGGAAATCTGAAATAAAAACAGAAAATGCTGGAAATACTCAGCAGGTCTGGCAGCATCTGTGGAGAGAGAAACAGAGTTAACGTTTCTGGTCTGTGACCGTTCATCAGAACAGGGCTGAAATTGTTTGTGGAACAGACACGATGGGCCAAGTGGCCTCTTTCTGTGCCTTAAACTTTCTCTGACTCTGTGATTCCATGAGATTGTGGAATCAAATTCAGGGTCGATGACATTGCACTCTGTCAGGATAGGAAGATGGAGATTATTAAGTACAGTGCAAGAATATAGATGCTTTTACATTATTTTAATCGAAATTGATTTAAATTTTGTGCTCACGAATCCTATCTTTTGATCACAATGACACTGATAACAATGGAAAAAGCAAGACTTGCATTTCACGACCACAGGACGTTGCAAAGCCTTTTACAGCCAATGAAGGACTTTCCAGGTGTAGTCATGTAGGAAACATGGTGGCCAATGTGCGCACAGCAAGCTCCCAGAAACAACAATATGATAAAAACGAGATAATCTGTTTTTAAGTGATGTTGATTCAGGGTTAAACAATGACCAGCATCCCAGAAATAATTCCCCTTCTATTCTCTGAAATAGTGCCATGGTACCTTTAACATCCACCTGAGAGGGCAGAGGGATCCTCAGTTTTCTGTCTCATCTGAAAAACAGCATTTCTGATAGTGCAGCACTGCCTTAGTACTGTACTGGAGTGTCAGTCATTTTTAAAGGGCTGTTAGTCCCACTGGAAAATATTTAAAGGAAGATTAAATGAAATGAAATAAATACATTGCTTTTGCCTCACTCCCATCCCCCCAATAACAGTTAAATTAATTATTTTCCCTTCCCTCCAAAAACCTACATTTACCATCTGACCTTCCGCCTAAAACTGCACAAACTGTAAACTATAACCCTTCCCACCATCCCCTATACCCATGACATTAATTTGACTCCGTCCCCCCACCCTCATACTGAGAAACTTACCTTCTCCCCCCTCCCCACCAGTGTTGCACCTCATTTGCCCGGATGGGGCTCCGAAGGCACGGCAGTGCCGGCTACTGGGCTGAAGATCGCAGCGGGATATCAGGAAGTGATGGGATAATAATTAATGCAGGTTTGTGGTCCCGTTGCCGAGCGGTGGGGGTCCCCCACAAGGCCTCGCCGTCGCCGGCAATATCGAGCCGGGCCCTGCCGGCGTTGAGGTCCGTGGCGGGCCTCTTCCGGGGCCATCTTCAGGCGGCTCCCACCCCACCCCCACCACAGATCTCGACGTCGAGGGCTCTATAGAATCCAGCCCATTGTTTCTGTCAATCTCAACTCCACAAGGATTTGCCTGTTAATTGTAGAAAAATTAAAGCTCTATAACCTTTTGATAAAAGGGGGTTCAAATCCATTTCCAAACAAATGATAGTTCTCATTGTATCTAGAACATGTTTTCTTACATACAAACATACCAATTAGGAGCAGGAGTAGACCACTCGGCCCCTCGAGCCTGCTCCATCATTCAATAAGATCATGGCTGATCTGATTGTCACCTCAACTCCACATTCCCACCTGCCCCCAATAACCTTTCACCCCCTTGTTTATCAAGAATCTATCTACCTCTATCTTAAAATATTTCAGAATTTCTGTCGTCCAGCAACTCTCACTTTATTTCCTGGATTTCACCTAAAAAATGTATTTCCACACTTTGGATATCCTGTACTTCATTAATGTTTTTGCTCTCTGGGGATTTCCCTTTAATTATATTCAGCGCTGGTATTTTACTGCGACACACTGACTGAAAGTGTCCCATCTTTCTGCAGGAAAAACACTCAGCTTCTATGGCGGGTCAGTTTTCCCACTAGTGTCTCTCTCGGCCACACCTACTGCAATTGGTTGCAGCTACCACTAGATGCTCTACCCGTCTTTCTTGTCTTTTACCACTAATTTTTCCTTTTGTTTTCTTAACAAATTCAATTGAGTCTGCTACTCTCGAGATCAGACTCTCCCTGTCCCCTCGGACAACGGATTGGTTAAACTTTCCAACCTCTGCTTGTCTGCTCAATTGAAACTCTTTCGTTAATGTGAGATCAGCCCTGGACTGTAGATGATCTGAAAGGGTGTTGTCTAATACCCCGAACACAATCCTGTCTCCATTCAGCTCGTCCCTTAAGTTGCGGTATTCACAATCCTCCGTGAGATTGTACAAGTCATTGATAAATGAATGAATACTCTCCCCTTTCTGTTTTGTATGCTTATTAAATTCAAAGTGATTCCTGACAATGCAGCGGCCAGCCGATGTCATCAGTGCGCTCCAAGCTGCGCACATGCACAAACACTCTCCTGCGCTCTGAGATGCTGCGCATGCTCAGCCTACGTCTTCCAGGACGAAGTGGCGCATGCGCGGGAAAACTCTCTACCCCCTCTCAGCCACTCACTCCAGGCCGCTCGCTGCCCGCTCCTCGCTATCCCGCTCCCCCGCCCTCCGGCCGCTTGCTACCCCCGCACTGCCCTCTCTCCGTCCACTCACGCACCGCTTCCCCCCCACGTCCCTCCAGACAATAGCTCTAAGCCATGCTGCTTCCCTCCTCTCGGCCTCTCGCTCCAACATTCGATCATTCTTCACCGCACCACCCGATAAAGCAAGGCGAGCCTCGAGGGGTGATGGGGCAATGTTGGAGCGAGTGGCCGATAGGAGGGAAGCGGCAGAGCCCATGGCCTGGAGTGTGAGCGGCCAGAGAGCAGGATGGGGGTGGTGGTGGGCAAAGCGGGGAGTGAGCTGTCAGAGATTGGGATGGGGGGAAGCGGGGAATGACCGTCCGGATAATGGGATGGCACTGTTTAGAGGGGATTTGAGGAAAAAATGTTTCACCTCGAGGGTGGTTGGAATCTGGAACACATTGCCTGAAGGAGTGGTAGAGGCAGGAACCCTCACAACATTTAAGAAGTATCTAGATGACCACTCAAAACGCCACAGAATACAAGGCTACGGCCACGTGCTGGAAAATGGAATTAGAATAGATAGGTACTTGATGGCCGGCACGGACATGATGGCCGAAGGGCCTGTTTCTGTGCTGTATAACTCTATGACTCCATGAAACCTCACTGAATTACAGAGGGTGTGCAGCACTGTCAGAGGTGCTGTCCTTCTAATGAGACTTCAAACAGCGCAACGTTCTCCGAGTATCAACCAAAACATGTCCATTGTGTAGATATGTGCCATATTTGCTTATGAAATGACAGTCACTGCTCCTAAAGTAATTCACTTTAGGTGAATTAAGATGACTTGGTACTATATAACTGGCGAATGCACAAGACGGAGCGGGGGACTGTTGGGGTGGGACGGAGGCGGCGATGGCAACCTTTGAGGGGATTTTTGGGTCGAAGTTGTTTTCTGTGATAAATTGAGCAGCTCCATCTTTAATCCTGGCAGCTGCCTGAATGTCACAGACAGTGACGTTTCAGTGGAAGAGGCTGCATTTGCGCATTTGCTAGTACAGCGTCACCTGGTGGTTGCGTTGTCAGCAAATGCAGCATTTTAAATTTGGCTCCGCGATGACATTTTTTACCTCAATTAAAATAGGTCTTGAGTGCCTGAATAACTTCTTCACATGTAGCCTTCTGTTCTTCATGAGGATGTTGCATACACACTCCCTCCATTACAGACAATAGCGTACTGACCTGTTCCATGTCTGGCTTCTGCACGAGACCCGATGCAGTACGATACCTTGCAAACCTCTGGAACTATCTCGGCCACGCCTCGGCTTGGTTCAGTCCAGTGACCTTTTAAAAGGTACAGGCAAAGATTTCTCCATCTTCGCTTTGGTTTACTGTGGCCCCCATATAATATTCTGATATCTGTCAAGGCTTAGTACACAATTTATAAGAATCTGACGGTTAAAATAACCTGAGTTTACTCTACACACCTTGCATTGAAGGTTTCATCGACAACTCTCCATGAGGTGCCGTACAGATTATATTACATCACTTCCTGTGATGATGCACATAGTCTATTTATATAATCTGCCCAGTAACAACCCAATGTCCACTCTTATATTATTGTACAGATGTGAGAAAAGCTGAGGATGGGAATGGAACGTCTGAATGAAGATTTCATGATGCTGATGATGGAAATGAGGCTGATCTGTTTCCCATTCCACAATCCCTCTTTATTTCTGTGCATGTTTTTCGATGTTGTTTCAACCAAATTGAAAAAGAATCACAAATCCTCCTCTGGAGCCTCAGGTGTCCATTAACAAAAGGCATGGTGGCCAAGTGGTAAGGCGTCAATCTCGTAAACTGAAGATCACGGGCTCAATCCCCATCCGTGCCTTTTGATTAGTTTCTCACTTGAAATGTGATGTTTCCAGAAAAGATGTCTGTTGCATTTGTTTTCCTGATTGTTTCATCCATCTGGAAATCAGTGTGATGTTGCACTTCATCCTGGGCACTGGGAAGAACATGAGGAGTCGCCACATGGTCCCTCAAGCCTTCTCTGCCATTGATAGAGTGAAAATATCTGAGGTCCAAGCACAGAACCTTATTACTGTGCATTTGCTGGATATTTAACAGAGCTATTCTATTAATCCCACATCCCACACTCCTGTCCTTTCCCCCATTGCCCTGTTATATTTTCCATGTCAGGTATATATCCAATTCCATTTAGAGTTAACATTGAATCTGCTTTCACTGACCTTTCAGGATTGCATTCCAGACCAGAACAACACACTGCTGAAAAAACAACTTGCTCATCACAACTCGAATTCTTCTGTCAATTACTTTCAATGTGTTTCCTCTGGTTAAAGACCCTTCTGTCACTGGCAACACTTTCTCCTTCTTTACTCTATCAAAACTCTTCAGGATTTGCATTTCCTGCTGCCTTTGCTGATATAACAAGGCTGAGCACACATCACCAAAAGGAATATGATTGGCTCTGAATCACATTTATCTTTCCTGTCAATCTGATGTGGATCTTGTATTTTCCCGGAAACAAACAATCTGAGCAGCAAGTGTGGATTCCAGTGATTCTCACCGCTCTGAGAGAGAGAGTATTTGATAATGAGCCAGATAGAAGAAAGGAGTGAGATAGAGAGTAAAATAGCCCTGGTCTGTTTCCACTAAGCCCCGGCCCCCTACTTAAATTGGCATCATTTTCTCCTGCCTCTCCACAATCTAATCCATTGATGTTTGCAATCCTTTCATCTGGAACATAGAACAGTACAGCACAGTACAGGCCCGTCGGCCCACGATGTTGTGCCAAACCTTTAACCTACTCCAAGTTCAAACTACCTACATACCCTTCATTCTACTATCATCCATGTACCTATCCAAGAGTCGCTTAAATGTCACTAATGTATCTGCTTCTACTACCACCGCTGGCAGTGCATTCCACGCACCCACCACTCTCTGTGTAAAGAACCTACCTCTGACATCTCCCCGAAACTTTCCTCCATCACCTTAAAATTATGCCCCCTGGTGATAGCCATTTCCACCCTGGGAAACAGTCTCTGGCTAGCCACTCTATCTATGCCTCTCATCATCTTGTACCCCTCTATCAAGTCACCTCTCATCCTTCTTCGTTCCAATGAGAAAAGCCTTAGCACCCTCAACCTTTCTTCGTAAAACATACCCTCCAGTCCAGGCAGCATCCTGGTAAATCTCCTCTGCACCCTCTCGAAAGCTTCCACATCCTTCCTGTAATGAAGCGACCAGAACTGAACACAATATTCCAAGTGTGGCCTAACCAGGGCTTTATAGAGCTGCAGCATAACATCGTGGCTCTTAAACCCAATCCCCCTGTTAATGAAAGCCAACACACCATACGCCTTCTTAACAACCCTATCAACTTGGGTGGCAACTTTGAGCGATCTATGGACATGGACCCCAAGATCCCTCTGTTCCTCCACACTACCAAGAATCCTGCCTTTAACCCTGTATTGTGCATTCAAATTCGACCTTCCAAAATGAATGACTTCACACTTTTCCAGGTTGAACTCCATCTGTCCCTTTAATTCCTGTTTCCTAATCCATTGATGTTTCACAATGTACTGAACTGTCCCAATCCATTGATATAACTCAGTCTATAGAATTTCCCAATCCACTGCTATTTTCCAGTCCATTGACCTTCCCAAGCCATTAATGGTTCCTGTCCATTGACATTCCCAAACCATTTATATTGCCTGTGATTTCAAAGCAACTGTGGAATACAAATAGTATCAGTATTATCAGATACATCGAGATGAGGTGCAATAGCCAAGTGGACAGATGTTGTGTTTATAAAGAAAAAAGCTCTGGCTCGATATTTGTCCAGTCTATCACTGGATCTGAACTCTCAACCTACTGTTTTTCTGTGGGTCTGCTGACTTGTAGATGTGAAGAACCATTGGATGTTTCACAATCCTCTGACTTTTCTCATTCTTGTGCCATATTTGTTCCTTTGGGTTCACCAGTGAAGAAAATTATTCCCTATTACATTTGGTGAAGACTTTAATAACCTCACATCCTTGTGTCTCACCATCTCAGGTCAAACTCCCTACAGAAACTTTAAACATTTAACTATTCTGCTGGAAACATTTTCAAGGGCGCAGCCATTCCTTCATTACAAAGAACAAAGAACAAAGAACAAAGATAATTACAGCACAGGAACAGGCCCTTCGGCCCTCCAAGCCTGCGCCGATCCAGATCCTCTCTCTAAACATGTCGCCTATTTTCTAAGGTTCTGTATCTCTTTTCTTCCTGCCCATTCATGTATCTGTCTAGATACATCTTAAAAGACTCCATCGTGCCCGCATCTACCACCTCCGCTGGCAATGCGTTCCAGGTGCCCACCACCCTCTGCGTAAAGAATTACGCTTCCTTCTTTGACATGTGATTGACAAATATGTGTGTAATGGAGAGAGAGAAAAAAAAGAGAGAGTGCGATAGAAAGTTAGAGGACCAGCTAAAGACAGATAGAGAGAGAGAGAGGAAGAGAGAGGTAAAGCGATAGACAGAGAGAGAGAAGGAGAGAGAGTCATTGAGTCATGGAGTCGCTACAGTACAGGAAGTCATTTTGCCCATCAAGCCCATGTAAATCAATCCATTCAGTCCCATTCCCCCGCTCTATCCCCATAGCCCTGTAAGTTATCTAAACCTGTCATATTTATTATAATCTTGTACATGTCTATCAAATCTCCCCTCAATCTCCTTTGCTGCAAGGAGAACAACGCCAGCTTCTCCAACCTAACCTTACAGTTAAAATCCCTCATGTCTGGAACCATTCTGTTAAATCTCCTCCACCCTCTCAAGGACGCTCACATCCCTCCAAACGTGTGTTGACTAGAACTGGATGCAATTCTCTGGTTGTGGCCCAACTAGAAATTTATACAGATTCTGCATAGCTTCCCTACGTTTGTCCTCAATACCTCTATTTATGAAGCCCAAGATCCCATATGCTTTGCTAACTACTTTCTCAATGTGTCCTGCCACCTTCAAAGAACTATGCATATGAATGACCAGGTTTTTATTCCTAAAAATATGCTTTATTCTTATAAATCTGTAAAAAATGCATTATACAACCGTTCAAAACAGCACCAAGTTGACATTCCAAAAAGTGCTAAGGAAATCAGTTTTCTTCAATACAGGAGTGAGTTGCCTCACAACCCGTCCATTACATTTTACCTGACAAGAACATTTTACAGCAAACCCATATCTGGTGTATACAGCACGAGGGGTTTCCCATGGGTCCAGCTGCTCAGTTCACTACGGCGGGGGGACATTACACAGTGGTCTTTCCCCATTGAGCCTTTGCAGTGGCTTCCCCAAGCTTTAGTGCGTCCCTCAGCACGTAGTCCTGGACCTTGGAATGTGCCAGTCTGCAAAACTCGATCGTGGACAACTCTTTGCGCTGCAAGACCAGCAGGCTTCGGGCAGACCAAAGAGTGTCTATCACCAAATTGATGGTCCTCCAGCAGCAGTTAATGTTTATCTTGGTGTGCATCCCTGGGAACAGCACGTAGAGCAAAGACTCCGGTGTTACAGAGCTGCTTGGGATGAACCTCGAATAAAACCACTGCATCTCTTTCCACACCTGCTTTGCAAAGACACATTCTAGAAGGAGGTGGGCAACTGTCTCTTCCCCACCACAGCCACCTCGAGGGCCGCGTGTGGAGGGGGCGAGACTTCGGGCATGCAGGAAGGATCTGACAGGAAGGGCTCTTCTTACCACCAGCCAAGCTACATCTTGGTGCTTGTTTGATAGTTCTGGTGATGAGGCATTCTGCCAAATGACTTTGGCAGTCTGCTCGGGGAACCATCCGACCGGATCCACCATCTCCTTTTCCCGTAGGGCCTTGAGGACATTCCGTGCAGACCACTGCCTAATGGATTGGTGGTCAAAGGTGTTTTCCCACATAAACATTCCCACGAAGGATAGCTGGTACGGCACAGTCCAACTGGATGAAGCAATCCGCGGCAATGTGACCAGACCCATCCTTCGCAACACCGGGGACAGATAAAACCTCAGCACATAGTGACACTTGGTGTTTGTGTACTGGGGCTCTACACACAGCTTGATGCAGCTGCACACGAAGGTGGTCATCAGGATGAGGGCGACGTTGGGTACATTTTTCCCGCCCTTGTCCAGAGGTTTGAACATCGTGTCCCTCCCACCCTGGTCCATTTTAGATCTCCAGATAAAGCGGAAAATGGCTCGGGTGACTGCCACAGTGCAGGAGTGGGGTTTGGGCCAGACCTGCGCCACGTACAGCAACAACGTGAGTGCCTCGCACCTGATGACCATTTTCTTACCCATAATGGAGAGAGATCGCTGCTCGCACACACTCAGTTTATTGTGTACCCTGGCCACTCGCTCCTTCCAGGTTTTGGAGCAGGCCCCGGCCCTTCCAAACCGTATCCCCAGCACCTTCAGGTAGTCTGACCTGATGGTGAAGGGGATAAAGGATCGGTCGGCCCGGTTCCCAAAGAACTTGGCCTCACTCTTGCCATAGTTGACTTTGGTTCGAACTGGTCGCAGATGCTCATCTGTCTGCGAGGGGATGGTAGATCCGAGCAGAAGACAGCGACAGTGTCCATGTACAGGGAGGCTTTTACCTGAGTGCGTCCACTGACTGGGATTGCCACCCCTCTTGTGCCTGCATCCTTCCTAATGGACTCTGCAAAAGGTTCGATACAGCAATCAGACAAGACAGGGGAGAGAGGACAGCCCTGTCTGACTCCAGATTGGATCAGGAAACTTTATGATTCCCACCCATTGATTGAGACTGCACTACTGATGTTTGTGTAAAGCAGTTTGAACCAATTGCAGATTCCCTCCCCAAACCCCATTTTGGAGAGCACGTCCATCATGAATGTGTGCAATATCCCATCAAAAATCTTCTCCTGGTCCAAACTGATGAGGCAGATGTCCATATCTCTGAGTAGCACGACACTATCAGAGATCTTCCTGCTGAGTACAGTGCAGGTCTGGTCAGGGTGAATCACCAACTCCAGAGCAGACTTGACTCGACTGGCGATGACTTTGGACAGAATCTTGTAATCTACATTAAGCAGTGAGATGGGCCGCCAATTTCTGATTTCCGCCCTCACCCCCTTCTGCTTGTCGATGAGGGTGATGATGCCTTCTGACATGCTGCCGGCCAGGAGCATACTCTCGTATACTTCCAGCAGGTCTGGGCCGAATACAACCCAACCGGTAAGCCGTCGCTTCCGGGAGATGTACTCGTCTCGATGGACTTGATGGCCTTTGTCAGCTCGTCCAGAGTTAGCTGCTTGTCCAGTCTCTCCCTCATGCTGTCTTCCAAGACCTCTGTGATAGATGACAGGAAGAACTGGGAAGCCGTGCTGTCTGTGGGCTTCGCGTCTTACAGCCCAGCATAAAAGGATTTGCTGATCCTTAATTTTTTTTAAGAAGTACAGCACTGAAACAGGCCCTTCGGCCCACCGAGTCTGTGCCGACCATCAACCACCCATTTATACTCATCCCATATTCCTACCATGTTCTCACCTGTTCCTACATTTCCCTACCACCTACCTATACTAGGGGCAATTTATAATGGCTAATTTATCTACCAACCTGAAAGTCTTTTGGCAGATAAGCGGAGCACCCAGAGAAAACCCACACAGACATAGGGAGAACATGCAAACTCCACACAGGCAGTCTCCAGAATTGAACCCGGGTCACTGAAGCTGTGAGGCTGCGGTGCTAACCACTGCGCCACTGTGCCGCTATATCGGATGGTGCAGACGTTACTGCGCCATCCTGTTCCTTCAAGCTGCTGATAACAGAGCTCTCTCTGTGTACATTTTGGAAGAAGAAACGTGAGCATGTCTCATCCTGCTCAATGGAGAGGACTCTGGACCGGAAGATGATCTTGGAGGCCTCCGTGGCAAAGAGCGAGGCCTGCTGGTTCTTCACCTCTTGGAAGTCCTCCTTGACCTCGACCCCCATCGGCTGCAGCCAGAGCTGATTTTGCATTCTTTTCTGGAGTCGGGACATTTCCCTCTGTCTCTCTCTCGCCCTCTGAACACCTTTGAAGAGAAAGAACCTTTATCTTAATAACTTTAATAAAAATGTGCAGCCTGCATGGGAGCTTTCATGGTCTGATAGATTGGAGGGAATATTGACCGTGATCTCTTTAGTCCACTTGTGGTCCATTGTGAAGTCAGGTTCAGTTCTCAAACTGCTTCATTCTGCTTAGACCAGGGGTCTGCAACCCTCAGCTCCAGAACAGAATGTGGTTCTTCAACATCTCATTGTGGTCGCCAACCTAAAAATCGTTAAGTCTAGAAAATAAGAGCCATGTTTTTATTCTGGGGATAAAGGGCTACACTTCATGGTTTCAAATATTTATTCTGATGAAAAACATCATTCTGCTCCAAATAAACCTTTCACGTGGTTATAGCTACACCTTGGTTATACATAAAATAAAAGCAAAATACTGCGGATGCTGGAAATCTGAAATAAAAACAAGAAATGCTGGAAATACTCAGCAGGTCTGGCAGCATCTGTGGAGAGAGAAGTAGAGTTAACGTTTCAGGTCAGTGACCCTTCTTCAGAACTGGCAAATATTAGAAATGTAAAAGATTATAAGCAAGTAAAGCGTGGGGTGGGGCAAGAGATAACAAAGGAGAAGGTGTAGATAGGACAAGGTCACAGAATAGCTGACCAGAAGGTCATGGAGCAAAGGCAAACAATATGTTAATGGTGTGTTGAAAGACAAAGCATTAGTACAGATAGGGTGTTAACGGACTGAAAATTGAACAGCAGCAAGTATAAACATGAAAAAACAGTGGGTAAGCAAACTGAACAAAGTAAGATGAAAAAAAATAAACATACAAAAAAATGTAAAAAATGTAAAAAAGAAAAAATAACTAAAAATTAAAGTAAAATGGGGGGCCGGTCATGCTCTGAAATTATTGAACTCAATGTTCAACATTAATTGGGATAGTCATCGTGTTAAGGGCTCAGATGGAGTGGAGTTCTTAAAATGTATACAGGAGAACTTTTTAGCTCAATATGTAGAGGATTTTTTTTTATTTCCAAAATATACTTTATTCATAAAAATCTGGAAAAAATACATGACAAAACAGTCCCAAACAGCACCAAGTCAAAAAATACAAACAGAGCAAAGGAGGTCAGTTTCCTTCAATACAGGAGTGAGTTGCCTCACAACCCTTCCATTTCATTTTTCATGCCATGTACATTTTACAGCACACGAAAATTTTCCCGATACAGTTCGAGGGATTTCCCATGGATCCAGCCCCTCCGTTCAGCTTGGTGGGGGGACCTTACACAGTGGTCTTTCCCCATTGAGCCTTTGCTGCAGCTGCCCCAAGCTTCAGTGCGTCCCTCAGCACGTTGTCCTGGACCTTGGAATGTGCCAGTCAGCAACATTCGGTCGTGGACAACTCTTTGCGTTGGAAGACCAGCAGGTTTAGGGCAGACCAAAGGGCGTCTTTCACAGAATTGATAGTCCTCCAGCAGCAGTTGATGTTTATCCTGGTATGTGACCCTGGGAACAGCCCGTAGAGCCTGTGTTACAGAGCTGCTCCATTGCTTTTTCCAAGGTATCAGATTCGGAATGGTGTTTCAAAGGAAGAGAAGGCAAACAATGACTTCCTGGTGGCCTGAAGGAAGGCAACTGAGCGGTGGGGTGGAGCGTGTTGATATCCTTTTAACGGCAATATGCACATGAGCATTGCAGGCCCTGGATACATGCAGTATTTTCTTGAAAGGTCTAATAAATGATACAGTGCAATAGCTGCAAAGAATTACCATGTCAACGTAGCATCAGATTCTGAATAGCGTGACAAGATGATTTATACAACTGTGTATTGAAACCGTAAGAGGTGGTGTGTGATGTCAGGTGTCAGTGTGTGGCAGGTTATAGTATATTTCCCTGGTATGGGAAAAATTGTGATTAAGAAAAAACAAGTTTGAAGTAATGTAGTGGTTTTTGTTTTGGTTCATTCCAAACAGCTCAGTAACACAGGAGTTTGTGCTCTATGGACTGTTCCCAGGGATGCACACTGATACAAACATCAACTGCTTCCAGAAAACTATTAATTCAGCAAAAGATGTTCTTTGGTCTGCTGGAAACTTGCTGGTCTTCCAGTGCAAAGAGTTGTCTGTGACAGAATGTTGCGAAGAAGGGTCACTGACCCGAAACGTTAACTATGCTTCTCTTTCCACAGATGCTGCCAGACGTGCTGAGTGATTCCAGCATTTCTTGTTTTTGTTACAGAATGTTGCAGACTGTCTCAAGGTCCAGGACTACGTGCTGAGGGGCGCACTTAAGCTTGGGGAAGCTGCAGCAAAGGCTCAATGGGGAAAGACCACAGTGTAAGGTTCCCCCACCAAGCTGAACTGGGGGGCTGGATCCATGGGAAACCCCTCGAAATGTATCGGGAAAATTCTGTGTGCTGTAAATGTAAAAATGTATATGGCATGACAATGAAATGGAAGAGTTGTGAGGCAACTCATGATTGTATAGAAGGAAACTGATCACCTTTGCACTGTTTGTATTTTTTGACTTGATGCTGTTTTAAACTGTTTGGGAATGTAATTTTTACAGATTTTTATGAATAAAGTATATTTTGGAAATGAAGAAAAAAGTTCTCCCAGGATGAGGCTAACCTATTGTACTGTGGGTTTGCTGATGCCTGCGATGTCTTCAAATGTGGGATACTCAACTGCAGAATTTGTGATAGTTGGGGGTCTGCTTTTGCGCTCACCCCTGATTATATGAATCAAAAATAGAATTTACTAGCTGTTGCTGGACAGTGTTTCTGCTCCCAAATATTTTTTGCTATCAACACTCGTGCTCGTTTCTTCGCAGCTCCAAGTACGCACTTCTCCACCTCAATACGTGTACTGAGCTGGCAGGGGAGAGACCGTGATCAGTGGCGTTTGATAATGCAGGTGCTGTTTTTGTGTTTTTTTGGGGGGGGTGGGAGGTGGTTTCAGCACCGTATTTAGGGCATTCCGCCCTTTGGGATTGGAGATCTACCATGGTGGTGGTTTCCCTGTCAGTTGAGGATTTAGTACTTGTCCCAGGAAAACGTCAAGTAAAAATGGCTGCAACCAACACCAGAGCTCCAGGCCAGGGGGTGCATAACACCGTTCGGGTGGAGGTGAAAGATAGCGAAGGAGGTGCACCCATCGACTGCGCCTCCTTCATTAAGAATTTTGTTTTTCCAAAATATACTTTATTCATAAAAATCTGGAAAAAACCACTGCAGCCTCACAGCTCCAGCGACCCGGGTTCGGTTCTGGGTACTGCCTGTGTGGAGTTTGCAAGTTCTCCCTGTGACCACGTGGGTTTCCGCCGGGTGCTCTGGTTTCCTCCCACAGCCAAAGACTTGCCGGTTGATAGGTAAATTGGCTATTGTAAATTGCCCCGAGTGTAGGTAGGTGGTAGGAGAATTGAGGGAAGGTGGGGATGTGGTAGGGAATATGGGATGAATGTAGGATTAGTGTAAATGGGTGGTTGGTGGTCAGCACAGACTCGGTGGGCCAAACGGCCTGTTTCAGTTCTGTAGCTCTCCATGACTCTATGACATTCCAAAAAGTGTGAACGAAAATCAGTTTTCATTAATAGAGGAGTGAGTTGCCTCACAACCCTTCCATTCCATTTTACCTGCCATGTACATTTTACAGCAAAACCATATTTGGTGTATACAGCCCAATGGGTTTCCCATGGGTCCAGTTCCTTAGTTCACTGTGGCGGGAGGACCTTACACAGTGGTCTTTCCCCATTAAGCCTTTGCAGCAGCTACCCCAAGCTTCAGTGCATCCCTCAGCACGTAGTCCTGGACCTTGGAATGTGCCAGTCTGCAACACTCTGTCGTGGACAATCTTTTGCGCTGCAAGACCAGCAAGTTTAGGGCAGACCAAAGAGTGTCTTTCACCGAATTGATGGTCCTCCAGCAGCAGTTGATGTTTGTCTCGGTGTGCGTCCCCGGGAACAGCCCGGAGAGCACAGACTCCTGAATTACAGAGCTGATTGGGATGAACCTCGACAAAAACCACTGCATCTCTTTCCACACCTGCTTTGCAAAGGCACATTCCAGAAGGAGGTGGGAAACTGTCTCTTCCCCACCTACTCAGCAGAGATGACATCTGTTATTGAAGCAAAAAGCAGAACCGACCTGATGCACAACATGAAACCAGCAGCCAGAACATTATATGACTTGAAATTAGCCAAGGCAGTTGTGCAAAAGACAGTGAGACACTGCGCAAATAAACATTGGACACAATCACAAATGTAACAATGCTTTCAAAAGCAAATCTCCCGAGTAAGCTCACACTCGTCAAGCAGAGGTGACTTTGCTGGCTCAGGCACGTGCGCAGGATGGAAGATGACACATTCCCAAGGGTATTCTGGATGGGGAGGTCAGCGGAGACAGAAGACCAGTTGGATGCCCAAAGCCCCACTTCAGGGATGCCTGCAAGCAGGACATGAAGGCCCGAAACATCGATTTTCACACATGGGAGACACTGGCCAGCAACAGAGGGAAATGGTGATATTACCCCTGGACTGGTGTGTGCGTCACCATGACGATCAGTGACTACAACAGTTTGACAGCAGGTGCCAACATGGAAAACAGCGACACCTGATAATCCCACCTCATATGTGTCACTTGTGGAAGAACCTGCCTCTCACAGATTGACCTCTTCAGCTATCGGACAAAGTGCACCATGGGAAACTATCCCATCACCAATGGATTTGCTGCACGTCCATCATCTCACGTAGAAGGAAGGATGACGTCGACGACATCTACAACCAGGGCGGCCCATCATGCCTGTGGCAGCTCTTTCATTTCCTTTCAACTATTTATCGAAATTCCCTTTTCAACCTTACGATTGAGTCTCCTTCCACCATTCTCTCAGGGAATACATTCCAGACCAAAAACAACAACAACTTGTGTGTAAATTTATAGAGCACCTTTAACGTAATACAGCGTCCCATGGCACTTCACAGGAGTGTCGGAAAGCAAAATTGGACCCTAAGCCACACAAGACCGTATTAGAGCAGATGGCCAAAAGCTTGGTCACAGAAGTAGGCCTCCATGAGTGTATTAAAGGAGGGAAGAGAGGTCGAGAGGCGGAGAATTAGAATTAGAATTAGAACATTACAGCGCAGTACAGGCCCTTCGGCCCTCGATGTTGCGCCGACCTGTGAAACCATCTGACCTACACTATTCCATTTTCATCCATATGTCTATCCAATGACCACTTAAATGCCCTTAAAGTTGGCGAATCTACTACTGCTGCAGGCAGGGCGTTCCACGCCCTTACTACTCTCTGAGTAAAGAAACTACCTCTCACATCTGTCCTATATCTATCACCCCTCAACTTGAAGGTTTGTCCCCTCATGTTTGCCATCACCATCCGAGGAAAAAGAAGCTCACTATCCACCCTATCTAACCCTCTGATTATCTTATATGTCTCTATTAACTCACCTCTCCTCCTCCTTCTCTCCAACGAAAACAACCTCAAGTCCCTCAGCCTTTCCTCGTAAGACCTTCCCTCCATACCAGGTAACATCTTAGTAAATCTCCTCTGCACCCTTTCCATAGCTTCCACATCCTTCCTATAATGCGGTGACCAGAACTGCACGCAATACTCCAGGTGCGGTCTCACCAGAGTTTTGTACAGCTGCAGCATGACCTCGTGGCTCCGAAACTCGATCCCCCTATTAATAAAAGCTAACATACAATATGCCTTCTTAACAGCCCTATTAATCTGGGTAGCAACTTTCAGGGATTTATGTACCTGGACACCAAGATCTCTCTGTTCATCTACACTACCAAGAATCTTCCCATTAGCCCAGTACTCTGCATTCCTGCTACTCCTTCCAAAGTGAATTACCTCATACTTTTCCGCATTAAACTCCATTTGCCATCTCTCAGCCCAGCTCTGCAGCCTATCTACGTCCCTATGTACCCTACAATATCCTTCGGCACTATCCACAACTCCACCGACCTTAGTGTCATCTGCAAAATTACTAACCCACCCTTCTACACCCTCTTCCAGGTCATTTATAAAAATAACAAACAGCAATGGCCCCAAAACAGATCCTTGCGGTACACCACTAGTAACTAAACTCCAGGATGAACATTTGCCATCAGCCACCACCCTCTGTCTTCTTTCAGCTAGCCAATTTCTGATCCAAAGCTCTAAATCACCTTCAACCCCATACTTCCGTATTTTCTGCAATAGCCTACCGTGGGGAACCTTATCAAACGCCTTACTGAAATCCATATACACCACATCCACTGCTTTACCCTCATCCACCTGTTTGGTCACCTTCTCGAAAAACTCAATAAGGTTTGTGAGGCACGACCTACCCGTCACAAAACCGTGCTGACTATCTCTAATGAACTTATTCTTTTCAAGATGATAATCAATCCTGTCTCTTATAACCTTTTCCAACATTTTACCCACAACCGAAGTAAGGCTCACAGGTCTATAATTACCAGGGCTGTCTCTACTCCCCTTCTTGAAAAAGGGGACAACATTTGCGATCCTCCAGTCTTCCGGCACTATTCCTGTCGACAATGACGACATAAAGATCAAGGACAAAGGCTCTGCAATCTCCTCCCTAGCTTCCCAGAGAATCCTAGGATAAATCCCATCTGGCCCAGGGGACTTATCTATTTTCACACTTTCCAAAATTGATAACACCTCCTCCTTGTGAACCTCAATCCCATCTAGTCTAGTAGCCTGAATCTCAGTATTCTCCTCAACAACATTTTCTTTCTCTACTGTAAATACTGACGCAAAATATTCATTTAACACTTCCCTATCTCCTCTGATTCCATACACAACTTCCCACTACAATCCTTGATTGGCCCTAATCTAACTCCAGTCATTCTTTTATTCCTGATATACCGATAGAAAGCCTTAGGGTTTTCTCTGATGCTATCCGCCAATGACTTCTCGTGTCCTCTCCTTGCTCTTCTTATCTCGCCCTTTAGATCCTTCCTGGCTAGCTTGTAGCTCTCAAGCGCCCTAACTGAGCCTTCACGTCTCATTCTCACATAAGCCTTCTTCTTCCTCTTGACAATCGCTTCAACTTCTTTGGTAAACCATGGCTCCCTCGCTCGACAACTTCCTCCCTGCCTCACAGGTACATACTTATCAAGGACACACAGTAGCTGCTCCTTGAATAAGCTCCACATTTCGATTGTTCCCATCCCCTGCAGTTTCCTTCCCCATCCTACGCATCTAAATCTTGCCTAATCGCATCATAATTTCCTTTCCCCCAGCTATAATTCTTGCCCTGCGGTATATACCTGTCCCTGCCCATCGCTAAGGTAAACCTAACCGAATTGTGATCACTATCACCAAAGTGCTCACCTGCATCTAAATCTAACACCTGGCCGGGTTCATTTCCCAGTACCCAATCCAATATGGCATCGCCCCTGGTTGGCCTGTCTACATACTGTGTCAGAATACCTTCCTGCACACACTGGACAAAAACTGACTCATCTAAAGTACTCGAACTATAGTATTTCCAGTCGATATTTGGAAAGTTAAAGTCCTCCATAACAACTACCCTGTTGCTCTCGCCCCTGTCGAGAATCATCTTCGCTATCCTTTCCTCTACATCGCTGGAACTATTCGGAGGTCTATAAAAGACTCCCAACAGGGTAACCTCACCTCTCCCGTTTCTAACCTCGGCCCATACTACCTCAGTAGACGAGTCCTCAAACGTCCTTTCTGTCGCTGTAATAGTCTCCTTGATTAACAATGCCACACCCCCCACCCCCCCCCCCGCCCCCCCCCCGCCCCGCTCACAGTTCTGGGAGGGAAATCTCAGGCTTCGGGCCTGGACAGCTGATGTCACAGCTGCCAGCGGTGGAGCGATAAAAATCAACGATGCTCAAAAGACCAGAATTGGAGCAGGGCCAGAATCTCGGGGGGAGTGAACCAAACAAAATCCGGCCCTTTGTATCCCCCTCACAGCTTACATTCCCACCGAGCTTTTTATTAACAATCAATTTCCCTCTTGCAGTTCTATTTCGCACCAAGATATGTCAGTCTCATGCCATTTCACAGCAAGCTGCAGACAAGCTTACTTTACTGCCAGTCTAATACTGTGTTGAGTGGACAAGGATGTGTGTGGTGTGCAGTGTGTGGTATGCAGCAAGCTTAGACTCAAACCGAAGAAGCTGCATCTTTCCAAGCGGAAGGGCCGCCTGCACAGCAACACCAGCAGAATTTCTTATCCACAGCTGTAACGTAAGTTTCTAAATTCACTTGATAAAGTCCTTCAAAGCACTCCTGCAGGGGATGCAGAGACCAAGTGGGCCCACATCAGAGATGCCATCTGTGACTCAGCTATGATCACCTATGGCAAACGTGTGAAGCAGAATGCAGACTGGTTTCAATCACACTTTGAAGAGCTGGAACCTGTCATAGCCGCTAAGCGCATTGCACTGTTGAACTACAAGAAAGCCCCCAGCGAGTTAACATCCGTCGCTCTTAAAGCAGCCAGAAGCGCTGCACAAAGAACAGCCAGGCACTGTGCAAATGACTACTGGCAACACCTATGCAGTCATATTCAGCTGGCCTCTGACACCGGAAACATCAGAGGAATGTATGATGGCATGAAGAGAGCTTTTGGGCCAACCATCAAGAACATCGCGCCCCTCAAATCTAAATCAGGGGACACAATCACTGACCAACGGAAGTAAATGGACTGCTGGGTGGAGCACTACCTAGAACTGTACTCCAGGGAAAATGTTATCACTGAGACCGCCCTCAATGCAGCCCAGTCTCTGCCAGTCATGGATGAGCTGGACGGACAGCCAACAAAATTGGAACTCAGTGATGCCATTCATTCTCTCGCCAGCAGAAAAGCACCTGGGAAGCACAGCATTACCCTAAAATAATCAAGAGTACCAAGCCTGATATACTTCCAGCACTCTACGAACTGCTTTGCCTGTGCTGGGACGAGGGAGCAGTACCACAGGACATGCACGATGGCAATATCATCACCCTCTATAAGATCAAGGGTGACCGCGGTGACTGCAACAATTACCGTGGAATCTCCCTGTTCAGGATAGTGGGGAAAGTCTTCACTCGACTCGCTTTAAACAGGCTCCAAAAGCTGGCTGAGCGTGTCTACCCTGAGGCACAGTGTAGCTTTCGAGCAGAGAGATCCAACATTGACATGCTGCTCTGCCTTTACCAGCTACAGGAGAAATGCCGTGAACAACAGATGCCCCTCAACGTTGCTTTCATAGATCTCACCAAAGCCTTTGACCTCGTCAGCAGACATGGTCTCTTCAGACTACTAGAAAAGATTGGATGCCCACCAAAGCTACTAAGTATCATCACCTCATTCCATGACAATATGAAAGGCACAATTTAGCATAACAGCACCTCATCAGAGCCCTTTCCTATCCTGAGTGGCATGAAACAGGGCTGTGTTCTCGCACCTACACTGTTTGGGATCTTCTTCTTCCTGCTGCTCTCACATACATTCAACCCTTCAGAAGAAGGAATTTTTCTCCACACAAGATCAGGTGGCAGGTTGTTCAACCTTGCCCGTCGAAGAGCGAAGACCAAAGTACGGAAAGTCCTCATCAGGGAACTCCTCTTTGCTGACGATGCTGCTTTAACATCTCACACTGAAGAGTGGCTGCAGAGACTGATCGACAGGTTTGCGGCTGCCTGCAACGAATATGGCCTAACCATAAGCCTCAAGAAAAAGAACATCATGGGACAGGACGTCAGAAATGCTCCATCCATCAATATCGGCGACCACGCTCTGGAAGTGGTTCAAGAGTTCACCTAACTCGGCTCAACTATCGCCAGTAACCTGTCTCTCGATGCAGAAATCAACAAGTGCATGGGAAAGGCTTCCACTGCTATGTCCAGACTGGCCAAGAGAGTGTGGGAAAATGGCGTACTGACACGGAACACAATAGTCCGAATGTATCAAGCCTGTGTCCTCAGTACCTTGCTCTATGGCAGCGAGGCCTGGACAACGTATGTCAGCCAAGAGCGACGTCTCAATTCATTCCATCTTCGCAGCCTCCAGAGAATCCTTGGCATCAGGTGGCAGGACCGTATCTCCAACACATCCCCAGCATAGACACCCTACTGAGCCAGTGGCACTTGAGATGGCTTGGCCATGTGAGCCACATGGAAGATGGCAGGATTCCCAAGGACACATTGTACAACGAGTTCATCACTTGTATCAGACCCACCGGCCGTCCATGTCTCCGCTTAAAAGACGTCTGCAAACGCGATATGAAGTCCTGTGACATTGATCACAAGTCGTGGGAGTCAGTTGCCAGTGATCGCCAGAGCTGGCGGGTAGCCATAAAGGTGGGGCTAAAGTGTGGCGAGTCGAAGAGACTTCGCAGTTGGCAGGAAAAAAGACAGAAGCGCAAGGGGAGAGTCAACTGTGTAACAGCCCTGACAACCAATTTTATCTGCAGCACCTGTGGAAGAGTCTATCACTCTAGAATTGGCCTTTATAGCCACTCCAGGCGCTGCTTCACAAACCACTGACCACCTCCAGGTGCTTACCCATTGCCTCTCGAGACAAGGAGGCCAAAGAAGAAGAAGATTCTTACACCTCTCTGAGATTTGCCTGCATATTTTCTCCTCTATCTCTTCCTGTCTGTTTAGAGGCCTGTAGTACACTCCCAGCCAAGTGATTGTCCCCTTTTTGTTTTTAAGTTCTACCCATATAGCCACATTTGAGGAATTTCTAAGATATTATCCTTCCTTACTGCAGTAATTGACTCCTTGATCAACAGTGCAATGCCACCTCCTCTTTTACCCCCTCACCTGTCTTGCCTGCAGATTCTGTACCCTGGAATACTGAGCTGCCAGTCCATCCCCTCCCTCAACCATGTCTCTGTGATAGGAATAAGATCATAATCCCATGTGCGAATCATCGCCCTCAATTCATCTGCCTTATTAGTAAGACTCCTTGCATTAAAATAGATGCAATCCATCCTTGCATTTTTCACTTGTGCCGTAACAGGTCTATATTTGCTCTGCCTTCCAGACTGACTCAGTTGCTCTTTTAAATTTGACTGTGTTTAACCCCCTACTGTACCTCCACTCTGTATCCGACCCCCCTGCCAAATTAGTTTAAACCCCCACTACCCCCCAAAACAGCACTAGCAAACCTCTCAGCAAGTATGTTGGTCCCGTTCCAGTTCAGGTGCAACCCGTCCAACTTGTACAGGTAGGTCCCACCTTTGCCAGAAACAGACCCAGTGGTCGAGGAAACTAAGGCCCTCCCTCCTGCACAATATCCTCAGCCATGCATTCATCTGCTCTACCCTCTTATTCCTATAGTTATTAGTTTAGTTTAGTTTCGAGATACTGCACTGAAACAGGCCCTTCGGCCCACCGAGTCTGTGCCGACCATCAACCACCCATTTATATTAATCCTACACTAATCCCATATTACTACCACATCCCCACCTGTCCCTATATTTCCCTACCACCTACCTATACGAGGGGCAATTTATAACGGCCAATTTACCTACCAACCTGCAAGTCATTTGGCTTGTGGGAGGAAACCGGAGCGCCCGGAAGAAATCCACGCAGACACAGGGAAAACTTGCAAACTCCACACAGGCAGTGCCCAGAATTGAACCCGCGTCGCTGGAGCTGTGAGGCGGCGGTGCTAACCACTGCGCCACTGTGCCGCTAGGATGTGGCATTGGGAGTAATCCAGAGATTACAACCTTTGAGGTCCTGCTTTTTAATCTGCTATCTCGCTCCCTAAATTCTGGTTGCAGGACCTCATCCCTCTTTCTACCTATGTCATTGGTGCCAATGTGTACCATGACCTCTGACTGTTCACCCTCCCCCTTGTCCTGCAGCCACTCTGTGACATCCTTGACCCCAGCACCAGGGAGGCAACACACCATCCTGGAGTCACGTTTGCAGCCACAGAAATGCCTATCTGTACCTCTTACGATAGAATCCCCTATCACTATAGCTCTTCTACTCCTTTTCCTCCCCTCCCGTGCAGCTGATCCACCTGTGGTGCCACATACTTGGTTCTTGCTGCATTCCCCTGAGAAGCCGTATCCCCCAACTGTATTCAAAGTAGAAAATCTGTTAGAAAGGGAGATGGATCCAGTGGACTCCTTCACTACCTGCCTAGTTCTTCTACTCTGCCTGGTGGTCACCCATTCCCTTTCTACCTGAGCAGTCTTTACCTGCGGTGTGACCACCTCCCTATACGTGCTATCCACGATGATCTCAGGCTCGCGGATGCTCCACAGTATCTCCAGCCGCCGCTCCAGATCCGAAACGTGGATTTCGAGTAGCTGCAGCTGGAGACACTTCCTGCACACGTGTTCGCCCTGGACACTGGAAGTGTCCCTGAATTCCCACATTGTACAGGAGGATCACTCCACATTGCTGAGCTGCCCTGCCATGACCTACCATTAATTTATCCCCTTAAATTACCCAAAAATTAAATTATTTACACTGGGGACATTGATTCTCCCCCAAAAAACGCGACCTCCTTTATTGAAAAAACTGTAGACCTTTCCCTTTACTTTTAGTTAAGGACCCAGCTATTTAGAGTAGCTCCCTAACAGCAGATACTCACCAACCAATCACCTTGCAGCCTTCCTATGACATCACTGCTCACTTTGTTTTCAAACTCCGGCGGTCCCTGGACTGCTCTCCGTTCCTCTCCCGGAAGGTGAGTGACTTGGCCGCGATCCTCAGGCTCAATTTATCGGCTCCACTCCTGGTGTTCTCCCCACAGGTCCGCTCCTCTCCCGGAAGGTGAGTGACTTGGCCGCGATCCTCAGGCTCAATCTATCGGATCCACTCTCGGTGTTCTCCCCACAGGTCTGCTCCTCTCCCGGAAGGTGAGTGACTGGGCCACCATCCTCGGGCTCAATTTATCGGCTCCGCTCTCGGTGTTCTCCCCTCAGGTTCAGTCCTCTCCCGGAAGGTGAGTGACTGGGCCGCGATCCTTGTGCTCAATGTATTGGTTCTGCTCTTGGCGTTCTCCCCACAGGTCCACTCCTCTCTGCTCCACTCCTGGAAGGAAAGTAAGTCTGGTATCTGTGACGGACAATGAGGAGAAACACAATATAAGGAGAGAGTGAAATACATTTTACTCTTTAGACGATATTATTTATTATATTTCAGCTGTTTCTTGTTTCACAAATATTTTGGTGGGCTTTTCAAATTTGTGAATGGGTTTCAGCTCTGACAATTTGCCGCTGTCAATCTCCACCCCATTTTCTCATTGCTCTTTGATGATCGGTGAAATAGCAGCTACCTGATTGGTGACAGGAACCAGCCAATGAGATTCAGCAGACAGTAACCAATCAGAAGTAGCCGGACTGTATTCCTCTAGAAGCTGAAGCAGGGAAGTGCAGGAGGAATTCCTCGCTCTTTGTGAAAGTATTTGTGAGATTGTGGAAATGTCTGGAAGAGGGGCAGGGGAGAGACCATGATCCTGTCTCAGGTAAGTTTTTGAGTAAAATGGCTGTAACCAATTCTGTAACTTCGGGCCCGTTCGGGTGGTAGTGAAGAATAAGGAAGGAGATGCACCGGTTGATCGTACCTTCTTCATTAAGAAAATCCTTATTGATTGCTGTGGATTCCAAGATGCGAACATCTTCTGCCTGCAGGACTTACCCAGCTGTGAATATTGTGACGTGACGTCCAAGAACGTGGCGGATGCATCAAGTTCCTGAAGGTGTTCAAGGAGAAGGGAAACCAGGCGCCGCTGTCAATCCTCACAGTGGAGCCGCTCTTCACACTGCGTTCGCAACGTGACCGGGTGGTGAGAAGCCACCTCTACAACCCCCATGTTCCTGTCGTGGATGAACTCACCTTCCTCACCAGGTATGTTGAGGCGGCCGGTGGCAGCACTGATGTCAAGGACCCATTTGGATTTGGACCAGCTAGCAGCAGGTCAAGGTGACCTTGAAGGTCGATGCCAACGGAGCCATCATCCATCCTCCCTCCAGCTTCGCTTTCGGGGGAAGTCGAGGCTTCATGGTCAATGCGGAGCAGCCCAGAGTTTGTCGTACCTGCGGCAAATCTGGTCATGTGGCAGCTAACTGCAGCACAGTCGTCTGCAAGAACTGCAAGAAGGAAGGCCATCAGACCAAGGACTGTAAACAGAGTAAGTGCTGCAACCTGTGAGGTGGGGCAGGCCACCTCTACAAAACCTGCCCAAACGCTGCCTCAGTTATCCTCAGGCAGCAAGGACCAAGGAAAGACCTGGTTAAGGAACGGTGAACATGTCTGGTGCTGGGAGGGAAACAAGCAATCCTCCCCACAGCGATGAAAGTCTATCTGAGAAAGAGAAGAAAGGGGAGGCAGCTGCAACCAGTGACCCAACACCTACTCCGTGCCTGGAAACTCCTCCTCCACAGACAGAATTAATGGAGGGGGAGGGAGCAGATGGACAAACATGTCAGTGGCAGGTGGTACAAAGGAAGAACGCAAAGAAAAAAGCTCCAAAAAAAGAACAGGTCACCATCCAAACCAATGGCAAGAGGAGGCTACCGTCTGAGACAGACTACAGCAGCTCCTCCTCACTGGACGAGGAAGGGCCGGAACAATGGCACCTCCAAAAGAAGCAGCAGAACTCAAAGGAGCTGGAAGATAAAGCCCACCAGCTCCGGGGCACTGGAAGCTGTGACACGCCCAGCGCACCCCAAACCAAAAGCATGGAACCCAAGGAGATGCTCAGTACACCCCAGCTCCGGGGGACCGAGAGCAGCGAAGTGTCCTGCGCATTCCAGCTCCAGCTCCGGAAATCAGGAACAGTGATGTCTTCGAGGAGGGACCGAGGGGAAAGACACCAACAGCAGAGGACAACCCAAGCCTTGCTGCCTACAAGACCCGCCCCCCACCCGCCGATGTCACCCCAGTGGAACAAAACCCTCATGAATAACCATGACGGGTTTCTGGGCTCAACGAATGTGAAACAGCTTGCGTACACTATGGGTATGCAGGAACATACTTAAGGACTGGGACTAGCTAGGACACCTGGTGTGGGAAGCAACACCCAACTTTATAGTGGATATAAAGAATGCTTTGATTAACATGCATTGTGTTAAATCCACCACGTGATGTGTTTCAACCTTGGATGACTTCGCAAAGGTCAAAGCTGGCGTACTGTTTTGTCAGGAGTGTGGAATCCTGCACCGCAGCACTTACAGGCAATGGTCACGATGGTGATCCCATGGGACATCGATCTGGTCCAGGGGAAATGATTCCTGTTCCTCCGGCCTGGGGATTGTGCTGCGGGGAGGCAATTTAACCATCTCTGAAGTTAAGATGCTGGTGGACGATCGCCTTCTCATAGCAGATGTAATGTACAACAATGCTCCGCTCCAGTTAAGCAACGTACATGCCCCGGTCCAATGCAGCGAGTGGCTGACCATCCTCCAGCAGCTCCCACTGCTGCTGGCGACATCCAGGCCGGTCAGTCTTGGAGGTGACTTCAACTGCATCATTGATGCTGCTGGACAATCTGGCAGTGACGACAGAAAACTGGACGCTATGCCCAGATTCTTAAATGAAACAGTAAAAAATGCCAAACTGCACAATGTCTTCAGCAAACCTGCAGACAGAGAGCAGCATAGATACACCTGGTCAAGATCGGACGGGTCTGCCCGTTCCACGATTGACTTCCTGTATGTGTCCCCTGCTTTCACGGTCCGATCCACCGACGTCAAGCCGGTGTTCTTCTCCGACCACTGCCTCTTACTGGTTGACTGTCACTTACAGGATGACCAGCGGGTTAGCAGGGGGACATGGAAGCTCAATGCTACACTGCTAAACCCAGAGAACATTGAGCAACTCAAAAGAGATTGAAAAAGTTGGAGAACAGTGAGACCCTCTTTGAGTATCCGGTGCACTGGTGGGAAGCGATCGAGGTGAATATCAAGAGGTTCTTTATCTCCAAAGGTGTTCAGAGGGTGAGAGAGACAGAGGGAAATGTCCCAACTCCAGAAAAGAATGCAAAATCTGCTCCGGCTGCAGTCGATGGGGGTCGAGGTCAAGGAGGATTGCCAAGAGGTGAAGAGCCTGCAGGCGTCGCTCTTTGCCACGGAGGCCTCCAAGATCATCTTCCGGTCCAGAGTCCGCTCCATTGAGCAGGATGAGACGTGCTCGCGTTTCTTCTTCCAAAAGGTACACAGAGAGAGCTCTGTGATCAGCAGCCTGAAGGAAGAGGATGGCTCGGTCACAACTTCACACTCCGACATACTAAGGATTAGCAAATCCTTGAAGACTGGGCTGTAAGACGTGAAGTCTATGGACAGCACGTCCTCCCAGTCCTTCCTGTCATCTGTCACAGAGGTCTTAGATGACAGCATGCAGGAGAATCTGGACAAACCGCTAATTCTGCACAAGCTGACAAAGGCCATCAAGTCTTTTGAGACGAAGAAAACTCCCGGAAGCGACGGCTTACCTGTTGAGTTGTATTCGGCCCTGTGGTACTGGGTCAGCCCAGACCTGCTGGAAGTGTACAAGAGTATGCTCCTGGCCGGCAGCATGTCAGAATCCATGAGGAAAGGTATCATCACCCTCATCTACAAGCAGAAGGGGGAGAGGGCAGAAAGCTGAAATTGGCGGCCCATCTCACTGCTTAATGTAGACTACATGATTCTGTCCAAAGTCATTGCCAATCGAGTCAAGTCTGCTCTGACGTTGGTGATTCACCCTGACCAGACCTGTACTGTACCCAGCAGGAAGATCTCTGATAGTGTCGCGCTACTCAGGGATACGATCGCCTATGTACGGGTCAGGAGTGTGGACACCTGCCTCATCAGCCTGGACCAGGAGAAGGCTTTTGACAGGATATCGCACACATAGATGATGGATATGCTCTCTAAAATGGGGTTTGGGGAGGGAATCTGCAATTGGATCAAACTGCTCTACACAAACATCAGTAGTACAGTCCAAAAAATTGGGTGGGAATCAGAAAGTTTCCAATCAAATCTGGAGTCAGACAGGGCTGTCCTCTTTCCCCTGCCTTGTGTGTTTGCTGTATTGAACCCTTTGCTGAGTCTATTTGGAAGGATGCGGGCATTAAAGGGGTGACAATCCCAGGCAGTGGAGTCACTCAGGTCAAAGCCTCCCTGTACATGGATGATGTTGCAGTATTCTGCTCGGATCCGCTGTCCATTCACAGACTGATGAGCATCTGCGACCAGTTCGAACTGGATTCGGGAGCCAATGTTAACCATGGCAAGAGCGAGGCCATGTTCCTTGGGAACTGGGCTGACCGATCCTTTGTCCCCTTCACCGTCAGGTCAGACTACCTGAAGGTGCTGGGGTTATGGTTTGTAAGTGCCGGGACGTGCACCAAAACCTGGGAGGAGCGAGTAGCCAGGGTACAACATAAACTGAGCAAGTGGGAGCAGCGATCTCTCTCTATTATGGGTAAGAACCTGGTCATCAGGTGCAAGGTGCTCACGTTGTTGCTGTAAGTGGCGCAGGTCTGGCCCATACCCTACTCCTCTGCTGTGGCGATCACCCAAGCCATTTCCCGCTTTATCTGAAGACGCAAAATGGACAGTGTCCGGAGGGACACGATGTTCAAACCTCTGGATAAAGGCGAAAAAATGTACTCAACATCGCCCTCAACCTGATGGCCACCTTAGTATGTGGCTGCATCAAGCTGTGCGTAGAGCCCCAGTATGCAAACACCAAGTGTCACTACGTGCTGAGGTTCTATCTGACCCCGGTGTTGCGAAGGATGGATCTGGTCACATTGCCACGGAACACTCCATCCAGTTGGACTGTGCGTTCGTGGAACTGTTTGTATGGAAAAACACCTTTAACCACCAATCCATCAGGCAGTGGTCTGCACGGAATGTCCTCAAGTATATTTTGGGAAAAGAAAAGTCTGGAAGAGGAAAGTCCGGCGGGAAAGCTCGGTCCAAGGCCAAGTCTCGCTCCTCCCGGGCTGGACTGCAGCTCCCGGTGGGCCGTGTTCACAGGCTCCTGAGAAAGGGCAACTATGCTGAGCGTGTGGGTGCCGGAGCCCCGGTCTATCTGGCTGCTGTGCCCGAGTATCTGACCGCTGAAATCCTCTAGTTGGCCAGTAACGCAGCCCAGGACAACAAGAAGACCCGCAACATTCTCAGACTCCTACAGCTGGCTGTCCAGAATGACGAGGAGCTCACCAAGCTGCTGGGAGGGATGACCATCACTCAGGGCTGGGTGCTGCCTAATATCTAGGCCATGCTGCTGCCCAAGAAAACCAGCACTCCGTGCACCAAAACCAAGGCAATCTGCCAGGATTTTATCAAATACCCAAAGGTTCTTTTCAGAGCCACCCACAGTATCATTCTTGTAAATCTCCTCTGTGCTCTCTCCACAGCAATTATGTCCTTTCTGAAATGTGATGACCAGAACTGTACGCAATACTCCAGCTGTGGCCAAACCACCGTTTCAAACAGTTCTCGCATTACATCCCTGCTTTTGTCGACCAAGAAAGGAAAGCATTCCATATGCCTTCTTCACCACTCTATCTACCTATCCTGTCACTTTCAGGGACCTGTGGACATGCACTCCAAAGTCCCTCACTTGTTCGACCCATCTCAATATCTTCCCGTTTATTGTGTATTCCCTTGCTTTGTTTGCCCTGCCCAAATGCATTACCTCACACTTCTCCAGATTGAATTCCATTTGCCACTTTTCCGCCCACTCAACTAATCCATTCATATCATTCTTAAGTCGACAGCTATCCTCCTCACCATCAATTACACGGCCAATTTTTGTGTCATCAGCAAATTTCCCAATCATAGCTCCCCATTTAATTCCAAATAATTAATTTTATTTTTAAGAGATACAGCACTGAAACAGGCCCTTCGGCCCACCGAGTCTGTACCGACCATCAAGCATCCATGTTATACTAATCCTACACTAATTCCATATTCCTACCACATCCCCACTTGTCCCTATATTTCCCTACCACCTACCTATACTAGGGACAATTTATAATGGCCAATTAACCTATCAACCAGCAAGTCTTTGGCATGTGGGAGGAAACTGGAGCACCCGGAGGAAACACACGCAGACACAGGGAGAACTTGCATACTCCACACAGGCAGTACCCAGAATTGAACCCGGGTCGCTGGAGCTGTGAGGCTGCGGTGCTAACCGCTGCGCCACTGTGCCGCCCGTGTGGTAATATACACCACAAACAGCAAGAGACCCAACACTGAGCCCTGTGGAACGCCACTGAAAACCGCTTTCCATTCGCAAAAATATCCGTTGACTACTATCCTTTGTTTCCTGCCACTGAGTCAATTTTGGATCCAACCTGCCACATTCCCCTGTATCCCATGGGCTTTCATTTTATTGACCAGACTGCCATGTGGGACCTTATCAAGTGCCTTACTAAAATCCATGTAAACCACATCCACCGCACTATCCTCATCAATGCTCCTTGTTACTTCCTCAAAAAACTCAATCAAGTTAGTGAGACATGACCTTCCCTTAACAAATCCATGCTGACTATCCCTGATTAATCCATGTCTTTCCAAGTGGTAGTTTATCCTGTCCCTCAGGATTGATTCGAATAATTTACCCACCACCGAGGTCAGACTGACCGATCTATAATTATTTGGCCTATCCCTCACATCCTTTTAAAATAATAGTACAACGTTCACAGACCTCCAATCCTCCAGCACCTCCCTCATAACCAGTGAGGATTTGACGATGATCCTCAGCGCATCTACTATTTCCTCCCTGGCTTCCTTTAACAACCTTAGATGCAAACTATCTGGCCCTGGTGATTTATTCATTTTCAAGGATGTCAGACTCTCTAGTACTTCCACTCTCATTATGCTTATCGTATCTAATATTTCACACTCCTCTTCTTTTACTACAATGTCTGCATCATCCCTCTCCTTTGTGAAGGCAGAGACAAAAAACTCATTAAGAACCCCGCCCACATCTTCTGGATCCACACAGAAGTTCCCTTGTACATCTCTGATAGGCCATACCCTTTCCTTATTTATCCTCTTGCTCTTAATGGACTGATAAACCATCTTTGGGTTTCCTTCAAGTAGTTGTATCCAGTCCACATCCACCAAATCACCTCTCTGTTTTGTAAAATTTGCCTTCCCCCAATTTCGAACTTTTGCTTTTAGAGCTGCCCTGCCATTACTTAGCTTTACAAACTCATTATTGCTCGTGTAATAAGTGTAATAAGTTGAATAATTTACCAGTTACTCACCGATCAGCTTCTTCCCCTGTACCACGGAGGCTGAAAAGGCAGAAAAGAAAAGAGAGACCAAAGAGCACCTCCTTCCCCGAGTCAGTGAAGTCCCTCACACATCAACTCACAGCTTTACACTCTGTCCAAACAGCACTTTCTAATTAGTAATTATTCATAAATTACACTAACTAAAACATTAGTAACCTGACCAATTACAAGGTAGCTATTTGAGGGTTTTTAAACAAAGAGCTTTTTTCCCTGTCCCAAAGGCTCTTTTCAGATCCACCCACAGTATCTGAAAGGGCTGATTACTGTCTGAAGTCTGCTGTACCCACACCTCTGTCTATCCCTCTTCATCTAGAACAACCAGCGTCATCTTCCATTCCTTTCACCATCATGTGTTTAACTCGCTTCTCCTTATAGACAGTCAGATATCAATGTAATAATGAAATGATCTGTGTCAGTGCTGGCCATTTCCCTGTCCTGATTTCAGACCCCACTCTGGACACGTGTTTCCCATTCCAGGACCTTCTTGTATTAATATTCAGCACCACCTGTCACTCAGAAACTTGTCTCAATGAACCGATCCTTTTACTGAACTTCCAACTGCTGCTGTCTATTTCTCGAGGGAAAGAGCTGCTCACTGTGTAAGAATGTGAGGGGAATGTAACCGGCTGCTGGTGAGAAGACCCCGTCTTCTCAACCAAAAGCCTTTTATTTTACTCCAGTGATTCCCAGATTCCCAGCTGGTCCGTTGAGGATTTTGTTTTCACAGAAATATCTTGTTAAATACAAATCTGATTCCAACATGTCAGTAACAGGACAGAATGGGAACGTTTTAAAAGGATGAAGCAACTATTTCAGTGTCTTCTCACTGTCCCCCTGAAGCCTGTGTGAAGGGGAATTACCAATAGTCTGTAATTTATTACTTCCACACCGAGTTTGAGTTATTTGTCACGTGAAAGATTGCTGAACGGAGTCTTTTACTGTCAGTTACGGATGAGAAGTTGACAAAAATTGGCAAAATAAAGCTGTTCATAAAATAGCACCAGCAATTTGAGTCGGTAAAAGCAAAATTGTGTTTTAAAAGTTTATTTAAACCGCTACGGGAAAATAGATTTTTATGTACTTTTCCAGTCGATCACTTCTTTTCCACAGTGAAATTGGCGGCTTTCACAAATTCAGATATTGTGCCAGGTTGACAGGTTCAGCCAATGATTTTTTGTATTTTGTGCTTCGAGGTTCTCCAATTGAATCATTCATGCAAACTAATGGCTGTGTGGCCGAATGGATAAGGCGTCTGACTTTGGTATATTCTATGATGTTATCAGAAGATTGCAGGTTTGAGTCTTACCACGGTCATTTTGACCCAAAGGGATTATGCAGGGCTTTGGGGATCGAGTCGGGGACTGAACAGATTGGAAACCCGACATGGATTTAATGGGGCGAATGGCCTCCTCATGTGCTGTCACTGACTTTATGAGAAGAAGGTGACCAATCAGTAGTGGGCTGCGGTTACAGCGGGCTCAAACTGCAGGAATTCCAGGTCCCTGAATGACTGAGCTGAAACTGATCAGTTTCACTGCAGGAAACACCGTCTCGGGCGAAATAACATCACAAATAATTTCATTTGACTAATTATTCAATTATAAAACAATGGGCAGATGTGAAGGTGCGATGTTACTTTTCACTGTGAGGGGAGAATCCGCCATCTGGGTAAATCAGCAACTTTATAACATTGTCTTTACGTTTGGAAAAGAAACGATGAAAACTCGCCCCATAACCCTGGTGCGGTGGAAAGGCTCAATTCAGAGATTGGAATATAACGAGAGCACAACATAAATCATTAACTGATATTTCCGGCATAAAACACACCCCAGCTCCCGTTCCCATGTCACTGCTGTCCCTATAAGGCGGTGGCTGACTCTGAAAAGAGACTTTGTTTTGTGTTTCTGCAGGAAAACCACAAAGATCCTCCCAGGCAGTGAAACTCATCTTCCCAGAATCTCCATACCAGATTGAAACAGAAAACACAAAGACAGTGAGAAAGTTCCAGAGAATTACTGAGCATTAAAACCAATTAAATAAACCAATTCCAGAGAGATGTTCGTGCAGCTTTTTCAGAGAGATTGTGGGTGGCTCTTAAAAGAGCCGTTTTGTTTCGAGTGTTTTCACTACATGGTGGAGTTTTACTTGGAGTTGATGTACTTGGTCACTCACTTTGTCCCTTCTCACATTCCGAGCGCTTTATTGGGTGGAAATGTTTATTCAGGCAGTTTCAACAGCTCAGAGCCGACATTGAATCAGAAACCAGAAATGGGAGTACGGGACACAGACAAGGAATTGAGGCTGAACCATTATAAATCTCACTGGTTATAGGCCTCAGCTAGAGCACTGTGTCTAATTCCATGTTCCACACTTTAGCAGGAATGGCAAGGCCTTAGAGAGGGCGCAGAGGAGATTTACTAGAATGTATCAGAGATGCAGGAGTTCAGCTAATGTGGAAAGAATAGGGGACTCGGGTGTGTGAAGCTGGGGTCCTTGTTCTTAGAGCAGAGATGTTAATGGGGCAGTTAATAGTTGTGTTCAACATTGTGAAGAGTTTTTATAAGAATAAAGAAGTTTGACTGCAATTAGACAGAGCCTTGGTGAGATCACACCTGGAGCACTGTTACAGTTTTGGTTCCCCTGACCTAAGGAAGGATATACTTGCCTTAAAGGAAGTGTATCAACGTGTCACTCGATTGCTTCCTGGGATGAGGGGATTGTCCTATGAGAAGAGATTGAGTCGACGAGGCCGATGTTCCTCAGAATCAACGGGTGGGAATCGGAAAGTTTCCCGATCCAATCTGGAGTCAGACAGGGCTGCCCTCTCTCCCCTGTCTTGTTTGTTTGCTGTATTGAACCATTTGCTGAGTCTATAAGGAAGGATGCGAGCATCAGAGGGGTAACAATCCCAGGCAGCAGAGGCACTCAGGTTAAAACCTCCCTGCACATGGATGACGTCGCCGTCTTCTGTTCGGATCCGCTGTCCGTGCGCAGACTGATGAGCATCTGCGACCAGTTCGAACTGGCCTTGGGAGCCAAAGTTAACCACGGCAAGAGCGAGGCCATGTTCTTTGGGAACTGGGCTGACGGATCCTTTGTCCCCTTCACCGTCAGGTCAGATTACCTGAAGGTGCTGGGGATATGGTTCGGAAGGGCCGGGCCGTGCACCAAAACCTGGGAGGAGCGAGTAGCCAAGGTACGACAAAAGTTGGGCATGTGGGGGCACCGATCTCTCTCCATTGTGGGTAAGAACCTGGTCATCAGGTGCGAGGCGCTCACGTTTTTGCTCTACGTGACGCAGGTCTGGCCCATACCCCACTCCTGCGCTGTGGCAGTCACACGAGCCATTTTCTGCTTCATCTGGGGATCTAAAATGGACCGGGTCCGGAGGGACACGATGTTCAAATCTCTGGACAAGGGCAGGAAAAATGTACCCAACGTGGCCCTCAGCCTGATGACCATCTTCGTGTGCGGCTGCATCAAGCTGTGTGTGGACCTCCAGTACGTAAACTCCAAGTGTCACTACGTGCTGAGGTTCTATCTGTCCCCAGTGTTGCGAAGAATGGGCCTGGTCACATTGCCGCGGAACGCTCCATGCAGTTGGGCCGTGCCGTACCACCTATCCTTCGTGGAGCAGTTTCTGCGGGAAAACACCTTTGACCACCGGTCCATCAGGCAGTGGTCTGCAGGGAATGTCCTCAAGGCCCTACGGGAAAAGGAGACGGTGGATCCTGTTGGATGGGTCCCCGAGCAGACCGTCATAGTCATTTGGCGGAATGCCTCATCACCAGAACTTTCAAACAAGCACCAAGACGTAGCTTGGCTGGTGGTGAGAAGGGCCCTCCCCGTCAGATCATTCATGCACACCCGAAGTCTCGCCCCCTCCGCACAGTGCCCCCGCGTTGGCTGTGGTGGGGAAGAGATGGTCGCCCACCTCCTCCTGGAATGTGCCTTTGCAAAGCAGGTGTGGAAAGAGATGCAAGCAGCTCTGTAACACAGGAGTCTGTGCTCTACGGGCTGTTCCCAGGGACGCTCACCGAGACAAACATCAACTGCTGCTGGAGGACTATCAATTCGGTGAAAGACGCCCTTTGGTCTGCCCGAAACTTGCTGGTCTTCCAGCGCAAAAAGTTGTCCACCACCGAATGTTGCAGACTGGCACATTCCAAGGTCCAGGACTACGTGCTGAGGGACGCACTAAAGCTTGGGGCAGCCGCAGCAAAGGCTCAATGGGGAAAGACCACAGTGTAAGGTCCCCCCACCAAGCTGGACTGAGGGGCTTGATCCATTCGAAACCCCTTGAACTGTATCGTTAATATTCACAATTGCTGTAAATGTAAAACTGTAATTGGCATGACAATTGTGAAACGGCAGGGTTGTGAAGAAACTCATGACAGTATTGAAGGAAACTGATCTCCCTTGCAATGTTTGTATTTTTGGTGCTGTTTTGAAACTGTTTGGCAATGTAATTTTTGCAGATTTTTGAGACTAAAGTATATTTTGGAAATAAAAAAAAAATATTCCTCAGAATTTAGAAGAGTGAGAGGTAATCTCACTGGCACCTAAAAATCTTAAGGGATTTAACAGGGTAAATGCTGGGAGGATGTTTCCTCTGGCTGGGGAATCTAGAACTAGGGATCACAGTCTCAGTATAAATGGCTCAATCATTTGGGACTGAGAAGAGGAGAATTTTTTTTCACTCAAAGCATTGTGAATCTTTGGAATTCTCTACGCACAGTGGTTAGCACCGCAGCCTCACAGCTCCAGTGACCTCGGTTCCGTTCAGGGTATTGCCTGTGCGGAGTTTGCAAGTTCTCTCTGTGACCCCGTGTGTTTCCGCCGGGTGCTCCGGTTTCCTCCCACAGCCAAAGTCTTGCAGGTTGATCGGTAAATTGGCCATTGTAAATTGCCCCTAGTGTAGATAGGTGGTAGGAGAATGGTGGGAATGTGGTAGGGAATATGGGATGAATGTAGGATTAGTATAAATGGGTGGTTGTTGGTCGGCACAGACTCGGTGGTCCGAAAGGCATGTTTCAGTGCTGTATCTCTCTGTGACTGTCGAGCTGTGGATGCTCAATCATTGGGTATATCCAAGAGAGAGATCGATAGGTTTTTGGATACGAAGGGAATCAAGGGATCTGTGCTAGTGTGGTCAGATGGAGTTGATGTAGGAGATCAGCTGTGATCTTATTGAATGGCAGAGCTATTTCGATGGGCCGAATGGCCCACATGGGCCACTCCTTTTTTTTATGTAAAGTTCCATTCCTCTCAGGGAATATTTTGTTTTCAAAAAGAGAAATACTGCACACACTGGAAATCTGAATAATAACAGAAGATTCTGGAAACACTCAGCAGTCCCAGCAGTATCTGTGGAGAGAGGAAGGGAGGAGCAATGTTTCAGGTCTATAGAAGGGTCACAGAACTGGACCATTAACCCGAGCTTCTCTTCTCCACATTTGTTTCCGGACTGGCTGAGTGTTTTCAGTATTTTTGGCTTTTTCTTTCTGTATTTCATCCTTTTCCCATTCGACTATTTGCTGTGAAACTTTCAGCGTTGTGCTCAATTCTTTGTGTCGTTGTGTTTTCTTTATTTGAAGTAATGTAAATAGTATCCTGAAATGAATTTGCCAAATGGTTGGGCAAATTGTTACAACCAGTTTTTGAGCAAGTTCTCCACGTACACAGTGAAGGATTCCTTCACATTTGTGAAGACCATACAGGACTTGCATATCGATAGCAATGCCGTGTCCATGTGTCATTTGACATTGCTAGCCTATTCACCAATGCACCACTTCAGGAAGCCATAGATATTTGCACTGCAGTGCTATATCATGGCGATCTAGACCCGTCACCATTGTGTGAATCCGTATTCATTGAACTTATGAACTCGGCAACTTGCACAGTTGAGTTCAGTTCAGTTTTATTGACACCATGTATCGCTGGTGTTGCCATGGGATCACCTCTATGCCCAGCTCTCACAAACATCTTTGTTGGATTCCATGACAAACCTGTTTTTAAGGGAATGACACGTTTCCTCCTACCTCTTGCATATTTCCAATATGTAGATGATACGTTTGCTATATTTGACTCCGCAGCTGCATAAAATAATTTCCTTGCACGTCTTCATGGGCTCCATCCTGCACTCAAATTCACCTTGGGAATGGAGCAGTCAAACGAGCTCCCTTTCCTTGATGTACTAGTTGAGAAATCTCCTAAGTGGTTTTCTACCACGGTCTACCGCAAACCTACCTTCACTGGTCAATACACGCGTTGGGATTCTTACAGTTCCACGGGCTATAAGATTGGTCTTATCGGCAACCTCATAAATAGAGCTGAGCCATTTGCTCACCATGCAAGCTTGATGCTGAAATAGGGCGAATCAAAGATATCCTGCATTACAATGGCTACACTGATCAGATCATTTCTCACTGTATATCACACAAACTTATAAACGGGCTGAAGGACGTCATTTTGAGCCCTGAAAAGTGCCCAGTCTCCCTCAAATTACCCTGGAAAGGTAATATATCCCCAGTATTTGAGTGACAGGTGAAGCTCGCTGTTTCCTGCTGTTACTATGCAGGAGCAACAAGTGTGGTGTTCACCACTAACAGGATGCTGCTGTCAAGCAAAATAAGTAACGTGATATATGAATTTCAATACCAGTGTGATGCTAGGTTTCTGGACTGTACATCCCAAAACTGGCGGATTGTATCAAATAACATGTCCCTTCCGCTGTTCGCAATGGGCCCTACCCAACCAACCCATGCTTGCAAAACTCAAAACACAGTATCCAACATGAGATGTGATTCCACAATAGGACAACATTTGCTAAATAATTCTCAATGTGCTAAGAATTACAGACAACCGATTTAAGACTGTCAGGAGGGCTCGCAGTGTGGTTCATTGGTGTGTACTGTAAGCTACATATATTAATACACAGGGTCCTGTTCTTTGCAGACAGAAAGAACATGCACACACATTGTGCCAGTTTCAGCTGAACAAAATAAGTGACAGCCATTCACTGGCTCATTCCACAGGGCAATGCCTTGACCAATCAGAGTCAAGCTGCCTGGTTTAAATTTCAAACAAAGCTGGGCAGTTATCTGTCAGTTACCATAAACTGATGCATTCTGAATGGCAATGCCTCGACCAATCAGAGTTCATTTGCCAACCAATCAGCACTCTCTTCTTATACAGAAGAAAGTTGTTGTTTTCCCTTAAATTGGTATTCTTGCGGATTGCCCTGCTGAGTGCAAGACAAAAACAACTGGCTACCAAAGTCTGGACAACATGTCACTATTTTCATGAAATGATTACTTTTATTTTCAATATAAAAATATAAAGCAATATGAGTGTAACATTTACAGACAAATTCTATTACCTCACATTGCCTGATTCTTTCACACTGACAGACTATGTGAACTACTGTCCCGATTTTGCAGTTCTCACTTCCAGTTAGCAAATGTCAGCAATCTGTGATACAGTGCAGTTTACAGACCAGACCGTCAATCACAACATGCAATAATTGTTCAGCTTATGTTGGACTGGTGGGATTTAGAAATACTAGGAATTGAGATGAGCTGTTATTGCATTTAATTATTTGTTTCATGGGATGTGGACGTCGCCAGCCAGGCCAGCATTTATTGTCCATCCCTAATTGCCCATGAGAAGGTGGTGGTAAGCTTCCTTCTTGAACCACTGCAGTCCATGTGGGGTAGGTACACCCACAGTGCTATTAGGAAGGGAGTTCCAGGATTTTGACCCAGCGACAGTGAAGGAATGGCGATATAGTTCCAAGTCAGGATGCTGTGTAGCTTGGAGGAGTACTTTCAGGTGGTGGTGTTCCCATGCATCTGCTGCCCTTGTCCTTCTAGGCAGTAGAGGATGCAGGTTTGGAAGGTGCTGCCTGAGTAGCCTTGGTGCATTGTTGCAGTGCATCTTGTCGATGGTACACACTGCTGCCACTGTACGTCAGTGGTGAAGGGAGTGAATGTTGTGGACGGGGTGCCAATCAAGCGTGTTGCTTTGTCCTGGATGGTGTCGAGCTTCTTGAATGTTGTTGGAGCTGCACCCATCCGGGCAAGTGGATAGTATTCCATCACACTCCAGACTTGTGCCTTGTAAATGGTGGACAGGCTTGGGGAGTCAGGCGGTGAGTTACTCACCGCATGCTTCCTACCCTCTGACCAGCTCATGTAGTCACACTATTTATCAGGCTACTCCAGTTCAGTTTCTGGTCAATGGGAACCCCCAGGAAGTTGATAGTGGGGGATTCAGCGATCGTAATGCCGTTGAATGTCAATGGGAGATCGTTAGATTCTCTTTTGTTCGAGATGGTCATTGCCTGGCACTTGTGTGGCGCGAATGTTACTTGCCACTTATCAGCCCAAGCCTGGATATTGTCCAGGTCTTGCTGCATTTCTACATGGACTGCTTCAATATCTGAGGAGTCGCGAATGGTGCTAAATTTTGCAATCATCAGTGAACATCCCCATTTCTGACCTTATGATTGAAGGAAGGTCACTGATGAAGTAGTGAAGAAGGTTGGGCCGAGGATACTACCCTGAGGAACTCCAGCAGTAATATCCTGGAGCTGAGATGATTGACCTCCAATAATCACAACCATTTTCCTTTGTGCTAGGTACGGTACCAACCAGTGGAGAGTTTTCCTCTTGATTCCCATTGACTCCAGTTTTGCTCTGGCTCCTTGATGCCATACTCAGTCAAATGCTACCTTGATGTCAAGGGAAGACACTCTCACCTCTGGAGTTCAGCTCTTTTGTCCTTGTTTGAACCAAGGCTGTAATGAGGTCAGGAGCTGAATGGCCCTGGCGGAACCCAACTGAGCGTCACTGAACAGGTTATTGCAAAGCAAGTGCCCCGTCGATGACATCTTCCATCACTATACTGATGATTGAGAGCAGACTGATGAGGCAGCAATTGGCTGGGTTGGATTTGTCCAGCTTTTTGTGTACAGGACATACCTGGGCAATTTTCCACATTGCCGGGTAGATGCCAGTATTGTAGCTGTACTGGAACAGCTTGGCTAGGTGCGCAGCAAGTTCTGGAGCACAGGTCTTCAGTACTATTGCCGGAATATTGTCAGCGCCTGTAGCCTTTGCTGTATCCAGTGCCTTTGGTCGTTTCTTGATATCACGTTGAGTGAATCGAATTGGCTGAAGACTGGCATCTGTGATGCTAGGGACTTCAGAAGGAGGCCGAGATGGATCATCAACCCGGCACTTCTGGCTGCAGTTTGTTTCAAATTCTTCATCCTTATCTTTTGCACTGATGTGCTGGGCTCCCCCATCATTGAGGTTGGGGATATTTGTGGAGCCACCTCCTCCTGTTGGTTTTTTAATTGTCCACCACCATTCATCATTGGATGTGGCAGGGTGTAGATCTGATCCGTTGGTTGTGGGATCACTTAGCCCTGTCTATTACATGCTGCTTCTGCTGTTTGGCATGAAAGTAGTCCTGGGCTGTAGCTTCATCAGGCTGACGCCTCATTTCAAGGTATGCCTGGTGCTGCTCCTGGCATGCCCTCCTGCACTCTTCATTGAATTAGGGTTGATCCCCCAGCTTGTTGGTAATATTAGAGTGGGGGAATATGCCGGGCCATGAGTTTATAGAATGTGGTTGACGACAATTCTGCTGCTGCTAATGGTCCACAGCACCTCATGGATGCCCAGTTATACATTGCTAGTTCTGTTCAAAATCTATCCCATTTAGCACAGTGGTAGTGTCACACAACACGATAGAGAGTATCCTCAATGTGAAGACGGGACATCATCTCCACAAGGACTGTGCAGTGGTCACTCCTACCAATACTGTCATGGACTGATGCATCTGCGGCAAGCAGATTGGTGAGGATGAGGTCAAGTATGTTTTTCCCTCTTGTTAGTTCCCTCATCACCTACTGCAGACCCAATCGAGCAGCTATCTCCGTTAGGAATCGGCCAGCATGGTCAGTAGTGGTGCTACCGAGCCACTCATGGTGATGGACATTGAAATCCCCCAGCCAGAGTCCGTTCTGTGCCCTTGCCACCCTCAGTGCTCCCTCCAAGTGGTGTTCATCAGTCTCTCGCTGTCTCTTGCTGGTTTGCTCAGTCACTTTGTCTGTTCATTTCTGGGTCCTGATAATCTCTTCCTGGTCTTCTGTGTGTCTTTCTCTGTCTGCCTCATTGTCGGTGCTGTTACTCAGTGTCCTTGTGTCATTGTGCAGTGAGGGTGAGTCCGTCAGCACGTGTGTTGCTGAGTCCGGGATTCTTGAGAAATCCGACTACAATCCTATTTTGATAAAAACATTGGGGAAATGAACATATTTCACGAATGGGCAGCTGAAATGTAAAATAGCAGTTAGCAGAGTGGCGCAGCGGAAACGTGCTGGGCCCATAACCCAGAGGCCGATGGATAGAAACCATTCTCTGCTATTTATGTTTGGTAACAAAACAGACAGTTCACTTTCAAAACATCAAGTATTTACCCATAATAACAAGATGCTTCCAAAGGCACTCTATTGCAATCAGCTTCTTCTTTCCAGTGAACACTTCAATCAGTAACAAATCACTTTTGCTCACACGAACACAAGCTGCAAACAGGGACCAGCCGAGTCTCTCCAACTTTGTCAACCCCTTCCTGCAGAGCCTCCTCTCCACCACCAGATGGTGATGTTGGCCACAATAAAACCAGGGCAAATGGTAACAGTGAGGAGACGGTCAGTAACAGAAAATAAAACAATAACAGGGAAAACCTTTACACAACAACAGGGTACATCTTTACACAACAGAAAACATATTTACACAGCAGGAAATACCTTTAGACAACAGGGAGAATACAATCATACAAATGCCTTGTGTCTCCATCTCAGTCTCGTTGTCTCTCTCTCTCTGTCCCCCACTTTTGCTTCCTCACAGTCTATTCTTGGTTTTCTGTGTGTTTCCCTCTCTGTCCCGTTGTCGATGGTGTTACTCAGCGTCCTTGTAACATTGTGTAGCCAGGCTGAGCCTCCCAACACCTGTGTTGCTGTAATAAAAACAGAAAATGCTGGAAATGCTCAGTAGGTCTGGCAGCATCTGTGCAGAGAGAAACAGTTTACAGTTCAGGTGTGTTTCCTTAGCTCACATTAACTTTGTTCTCTCTCCACAGATGATGCCAGACCTGCTGAGCATTTCAAGCATTTTCTGTTTACATTTCAGATTTCCAGCATCTGCAGTATTATGCTTTTGTACGTGTGTTGCTATGTCTGGGATTGTTTGAGTGCAATGCTATTGCTTTATAAACAGCGTTGAAACAAACATTTATCTCGCTAACACACAGCACTAATACACAGCTGGATATAAACAGCAGCCTGCAGCAGGGGACGCAGTGGAAGTTTATTAACACAAATAATTCACCAGCAATATATTTACTGCTATCCACAATCACACCACGCTTCGTCTTAACACGTTTTACTCTTTATTTACATCAACTTCTTCCTTCTAATAAACAATTCAATTTGGAACACTGCTTCCAAATCACCGTTATTCACAAACCCGAACACACACCAGCCCACACTTTCCCCTTTCTGCCAACCCATTCCTGCATCACTGCCTCTCCACCAACAGTTGTTGCCAGAATCATACAATCATAGAATGGCTACAGCACAGAAGCAGGCCATTCGGCCTGTCGAACGCGTGCTGGCTCTCTGTTAGAGCAACTCACCTCATTTCACTCCCCAGTCACTTCAATTTTGGAGGTGGGAAAACTTCTAGAAAGAATAATTCGGGACAAAATTAATAGTCCCATGGACAAATGTGGGTTTATTCAAGAAAACCAGCATGGACATCGTAAGGGAAAATCATGTTTAACTGTCCTGATGGAGTTTTTTGATGAGGTAACAGAGAGGGTTGATGAGGGCAATGCTGTTGATGTGGTGTACATGGACTTTCAAAAGGTCTGGCAGCATCTGAAAGGTCACTGACCTGAAACGTTAACTCTGCTTCTCTCTGTACAGATGCTGCCAGACCTGCTGAGTATTTCCAGCATTTCTTGTTTTCATTATGGCACATAGTTCCCTTTTCAAACTTACAGAATTAACTACAATAATGTACTCTGAGATTCAAGTTAAATATCAGCCCAATATTTACACACATTATGAGTTTATAAGTTTCAGTATTAATTCCCATAGTGCATCCTGACATATACATTAGATATAACATAACATAAGAACAGAAGAAATAGGAGCAGGAGTAGGCCATTCGGCCCCTCAAACCTGCCCCGCCATTCAGTAAGATCATGGCTGATCTGCCCCAGACCTCAATTCCTCTTTCATGCCAGCTCTTCATAGCCCTCAACTCTCCAATATTTCAAAAATCTATTTACATCCTCTTTAAATACTTTCAGTGATTTAGCCTCCAATACTGTCTGGGGTAGAGAATTCCAGACATTCACTACCCTCTGAGAGAAGAAATCCCTTTGCATCTTAGTTTTAAATGAGTGTCCCCTTATTCTGTAACTATGCCACCTAGTTTGAGATTCCCCCACTAGTGGAAACATCTTCTCAACATCGACCCTGTTAATAAAAACAAGAAATGCTGGAAATACTCAGCAGGTCTGGCAGCATCGGTGAAGAGAGAAGCAGAGTTAATGTTTCAGGTCAGAGACCCTTCTTCACCCTATTAAGCCCCCTCAGAATCTTGTACGTTTCAAAAAGATCACCCCTCATTCTTCTAAACACGAATGAATAACCTGTTTAGCCGTTCTTCATAAGTCAGCCCCTTCATCCCAGGAATCAGCTGAGTGAATCGCTTTTGAACTCCTCCAATGCCAGTACATCCTTTCTTAAGTCTAAATCTCAAGTGCGATATCAGATTGAGAGAATCTGAAAGATAGTATAACCTGAGATACAAACTGAGAATTCAGTTTAAAACTCCCCCGGATTGTGAAACTAAAAGATACAACAGCAATTCAATTTGTATAGACTGAGCTTTGGATCACATTCCAGCCCTCATACAGTATCAGACTGGAAGATACTGTAGCAATTCCATTAGTGCAGACTCAGCTCTACATTGCAGAGCAGGGAACATATTTAAACAATCCGGAACACTTTTACACAAGACGGATCATATTTACACAACTGAGAAGATCTTTACCCAACAGGGACCCATTTTACACAATAACAGAGAACATCTTTACACAACAGCGAATATAGTTACACAACAGAGAACATATTACAACGCAGGAAATATATTTAAAAGAACACAAGGGACATCTTTACACAACAGAGAACACAATTACATAAATCATCAGTCTTTCGCTGTCTTTTGCTGGTTTGCTCAGTACCTTTCTCTGTCTGTTCCCTTCTGGGTCCTGATAATATATTCCTGGTTTTCTGTGTGTCTTTCTCTGTCTGTTCCTTTCTGGGTCCGAATGATCTCTTCCTGGTTTTCTGTGTGTCTTTCTCTGTCTGCCTCATTGTCGGTGCTGTTACTCAGTGTCCTTGTGTCATTGTGCAGTGAGGGTGAGTCCGTCAGCACGTGTGTTTGCTGAGTCCGGGATTCTTGAGAAATCCGACTACAATCCTATTTTTAGAAAAACATTGGGGAAATGAGCATATTGCACTAACAGGCAGCTAAAATGTAAAGTGGTAGTTAGCAGAGTGCCGCAGCGGAAGCGTGCTGGACCCATAACCCAGAGGTCGATCGATCGAAACCATTCTCCACAGTTCACGTTCAAAGCATCAAGTGTTTCCCCATAATAACAAGATGCGCTCGATAGCGATCAGCTTTTTCCTTCTAGTGAACACATCAATCCGTAACAAATCACTTGTGCTCACACGAACACAAGCTGCAAACACGGACCAGCTGAGTCTCTCCCACTTTGTCAACCCCTTCCTGCAGAGCCTCTTCTCCACCACCAGATGGTGATGTTGGCCACAGTAAAACCAGGGCAAATGGTCACAGTGAGGAGACGGTCAGTAACAGAAAATAAAACAATAACAGGGAAAACCTTTACACAACAACAGGGTACATCTTTACACAACAGAAAACATATTTACACAACAGGAAATACAGTTGCACAACAGGGAGAATACAATCATACAAATGCCTTGTTTCTCCATCTCAGTTTCGTTGTCTGTCTGTCTCTCTCCGTTCCTCACTTTTGCTTCCTCACAGTCTATTAGTTTTCTGTGTGTTTTTCTCTCTGTCCCGTTGTCGATGGTGTTACTCAGCGTCGTTATAACATTGCGTTGCCAGGTTGAGCCTCCCAACACCTGTGTTATAGAACATAGAACATAGAACAGTACAGCACAGTCCAGGCCCTTCGGCCCACGATGTTGTGCCGAACCTTTAACCTACTCTAAGATCAAAACTACCGACATACCCTTCATTCTACTATCATCCATGTACCTATCCAAGAGACGCTTAAATGTCCCTAATGTATCTGCTTCGACTGCCACCGCTGGCAGTGCATTCCACGCACCCACCATTCTCTGTGTAAAGAACCTACCTCTGACATCTCCCCGAAACCTTCCTCCATCACCTTAAAATTATGCCCCCTGGTGATAGCTCTTTCCGCCCTGGGAAAAAGTCTCTGGCTGTCCACTCTATCTATGCCTCTCATCATCTTGTACCCCGCTATCAAGTGATCTCTCATCCTTCTTCATCCCAATGGGAAAAGCCCCAGCTCCCTCAATCTTTCTTCGTCGGACATGCCCTCCAGTCCAGGCAGCATCCTGATTAATCTCCTCTGCACCCTCTCTAAAGCTTCCACATTCTTCCTATAATGAGACGACCAGAGCTGAACACAATATTCCAAGTGTGGTCCAACCAGTGCTTTATAGAGCTGCAGCATAACCTCACGGCTCTTAAACTCAATCCCCCTGTTAATGAAAGCCTACACACCATACGCCTTCTTAACAACCCTATCAACTTGGGTGGCAACTTTGAGCAATCTTTGGACATGGGCCCCAAGATCCCTCTGTTCCTCCACACTCCCAAGAATCCTGTCTTTTAGCCTGTATTCTGCATTCAAATTCGACCTTCCAAAATGAATCACTTCACACTTTTCCAGGTTGAACTCCATCTGCCACTTCTCAGCCCAGCTCTGCATCCTGTCAATGTCCCGTTGCAACCTACAACAGCCTTCCACACTATCCACAACTCCAGCAAGCTTCGTGTCATCGGCAAACTTGCTAACCCAGACTTCCACTTCCTCATCCAAGTCATTTATAAAAATCACAAAGAGCAGAGGTCCCAGAACAGATCCCTGCGGAACACCACTGGTCACTGAGCTCCAGGCTGAATACTTTCCATCTACTACCACCCTCTGTCTTCTATGGGCCAGCCAATTCTGTATCCATACAGCCAACTTTCCCTGTATCCTATGCCTCCTTACTTTCTGAATGAGCCTACCATGGGGAACCTTATTAAACGCCTTGCTGAAATCCATATACACCACATCCACTGCTCTTCCTTCATCAATGTGTTTTGTCACATCTTCAAAGAATTCAGTAAGGCTTGTGAGGCATGACCTGCCCCTCACAAAGCCATGCTGACTGTCTCTAATAAAACTATGCTTTTCCAACTAATCATAAATCCTGTCTCTCAGAATCCTCTCGAATAATTTGCCCACTACCTACGTAAGACTGACTGGTCTGTAATTCCCAGGGTTATCCCTATTCCCTTTCTTGAACAAGGGAATAACATTTGCCACCCTCCAATCATCTGGTACTACTCCAGTGGACAGTGAGGACACAAAGATCATCGCCAAAGGCGCGGCAATCTCTTCTCTCGCTTCCCTTAATATCCTTGGGTATATCCCGTCTGGCCCCAGGGACTTATCTGTCCTCATGTCTTTCAAAATTTCTAGCACATCCTCCCTCTTAACATCAACCTGTTTGAGCATATCAGCCTGTTTCACGCTGTCCTCACAAACGACCAGTTCCCTCTCACTAGTGAACACTGAAGCAAGGTATTCATTTAGGACCTCCCCTACCTACTCCGACTCCAGGCACAAGTTCCCTCCACTATCCCTGATCGGCCCTACCCTCACTCTTGCCATCCTCTTGTTCCTCACATAAGTGTAGAACGCATTGGGATTTTCCTTTATCCTACCCGCCAAGACTTTTTCATGTCCCCTTCTAGCTCTCCTAAGTCCATTCTTCAGTTCCTTCCTGGCTACCTTGTAACCCTCTAGAGCCCTGTCTGATCCTTGCTTCCTCAACCTTAAGTAAGCTTCCTTCTTCCTCTTAAATAGCTGTTCCACATTTCTTGTCATCCAAGGTTCCTTCACCCTACCATCCCTTCCTTGCCTCATCAGGACAAACCTATCCAGCAGTCGCAGCAAGTGCTCCCTAAACAACCTCCACATTTCTGTCGTGCATTTCCCTGAGAACATCTGTTCCCAATTTATGCACCCCAGTTCCTGCCTAATAGCATTGTAATTCCCCCTCCCCCAATTAAATATTTTCCCATCCAGTCCGCTCCTGTCCCTCTCCATGACTATAGTAAAAGTCAGGGAGTTGTGATCACTATCACCGAAATGCTCTCCCACCGAGAGATCTGCCACCTGGCCTGGTTCGTTGCCAAGCACCAAATCCAACATAGCCTCCCTTCTCGTCGGCTTATCTACATATTGAGTCAGGAAACCTTCCTGGACACACCTGACAAAAACTGCTCCATCCAAACTATTTGCACTAAGGAGGTTCCAATCAATATTAGGGAAGTTGAAGTCACCCATGACAACAACCCTGTTACTTCTGCACCTTTCCAAAATCTGCCTCCCAATCTGTTCCTCCGTGTCTCTGTTGCTATTGGGGGGTCTATAGAAAACTCCCAATAAAGTGACTGCTCCTTTCCTGTTTCTGACTTCCACCCATAATGACTCAGTAGACAAACCCTCCTCGATGACCTCCCTTTCTGCAGCTGTGATACTATCCCTGATTAACAATGCCACTTCCCCACTTCTTTTACCTCCCTCCCTATTCCTTTTGAAACATCTAAACCCCGGAACATCCAACATCCATTCCTGCCCCTGTGATATCCACGTCTCTGTAATGGCCACAACATCCTAGCTCGAAGTACTGATCCATGCTCTAAGTTCATCACCCTTATTCCTGACACTTCTTGCATTAAAATAGACACACTTCAACCCATCATACTGGCTGAAACTTTGCCCTGTCAACTTTCTAACCTTCCTCACAGACTCTCTGCACTCTGTATCTGCCTGTTCAACAGCTACCCCATCCACTTATCCATAGCTCCGGTTCCCATCCCCCTGCCAAACTAGTTTAAACCCTCCCGAAGAGTTCTAGCAAACCTCCCGCCCGGGATATTGGTGCCCCTCCAGTTCAGATGCAACCCGTCCTTCTTGTACAGGTCCCACCTTCCCCAGAAGGTATCCCAATGATCCACATAACTGAAGCCCTCCCTCCTGCTCCAGTTCTGTAGCCACGTGTTCAGCTGCACTCGCTCTCTGTTTCTAGCCTCACGAGCACGTGGCACCGGTATCAATTCTGAGATTACTACTCTGCCTGTCCTGCCTTTTAGCTTCCAACCTAACTCCTATATTCGCTTTTCAGGTCCTCATCCCTTTTCCTCGCTATGTCATTGGTACCGATATGTACCACGACTTCTGGCTGCTCCCCCTCCCCCTTAAGAATCCTGTAGACTCGATCCAAGACATCCCTGACCCTGGCACCCGGGACGCAACATACCATCCGGGAGTCTCGTTCGCGACCACAGAATCTCCTGTCTGTTCCTCGAACCATTGAATCTCCTATCACTATCGCTCTCCTATTCTCCACCCTTCCCTTCTGAGCCGCAGAGCCAGGCTCAGTGCCAGAGACCTGGCCGCTGTGGCTTTCCCCTTGTAGGTCCCCCCCATAACTGTATCCAAAATGGTATACTTATTATTGAGGGGAACGGCCACAGGGGATCCCTGCACTGTGCGCCTATTCCCTTTCCCTCCCCTTACGGTCACCCAGCTACCTTTATTCTGTGACTTCGGTGTCAGTACTTCCCTATAACTGCTCTCTATCATCCCCTCTGCCTCCCGCATGATCCGAAGTTCATCCAGCTCCAGCTCCAGTTCCCTAACGCGGTCTGTGAGGAGCTGGAGTTGGGTGCACTTCTCACAGGTGAAGTCAGCAGGGACACAAGTGGTGACCCTTACCTCCCACATCCTGCAAGAGGAGCATGCAACTGCCCCAGCTTCCATCCCCTCTGCTCGAAATTGACAACAGGGAATAAAAAAATATAAAGGATAACCTTACCTTACCAAACCCTCCACACAAGAGTCCTTTTTTTTGGTTGGAGGAGGAGGATGGGTGGGAGACACTGCACGTGTAGTAATTCGGGTTTAGCCACTGCCCGAATATATAAGTTCACTTACCCAGCAGTCCCCGTGTCCGCGTCCGCCGAATCGCCAGGAAAGTACTTCATAGTGAAACGTACCTTCCCGGCTGCCCCCAGGCTCGCACTATCACCGCTACTGCTGATCAAAGGTGTTGCTGTAATAAAACAGAAAATGCTGGAAATGCTCAGAAGGTCTGGCAGCATCTGTGCAGAGAGAAACAGTTAACAGTTCAGGTCTGTTTCCTTAGCTCACATTAACTTTGTTCTTTCTCCACAGATGCTGCCAGACCTGCTGACTATTTCAAGCATTTTCTGTTTCTGTTTCAGATTTCCAGCATCTGCAGTATTTTGCTTTTGTACGTGTGTTGCTGTGTCTGGGACTGTTTGCGTGCAATGCTATTGCTTTCTAAACAGCGTTGAAACAATCATTTATCCTGTTAACACACAGCACTAATACACAGCTGGATATAAACAGCAGCCTGCAGCAGAGGGTGCAGTGGAAGTTTATTAACACAAATAATTCACCAACGCTATATTTACTGCTATCCCCAATCACACCACGCTTCGTCTTAACACGTTTTACTCTCTATTTACATCAACTTCTTACTTCCAGTAAACACTTCAATTTGGAACACAGCTTCCAAATCACCTTTATTCACTAACCCGAACACACAGCAGCCCAGACTTTCCCCTTTCTGTCAACCCATTCCTGCATCACTGCCTCTCCACCAACAGTTGTTGCTGGAATCATACAATCATAGAATGGCTACAGCACAGAAGGAGGCCATTCGGCCTGTCGAACCCGTGCTGGCTCTCTGTTAGAGCAAATCACCTCGTCTCACTCCCCAGTCAGTTCAATTTCGGTGGTGGGAAAACTTCTCGAAAGAATAATTCGGGACAAAATTAATAGTCCCATGGACAAATGTGGGTTAATTCAAGAAAGCTAGCATGGATTTCTTAAGGGAAAATCATGTTTAACTGTCCTGCTGGAGTTTTTTGATGAGGTAACAGAGAGGGATGATGAGGGCAATGCTGTTGATGTGGTGTACATGGACTTTCAAAAGGTCTGGCAGCATCTGAAAGGTCACTGACCTGAACCATTAACTCAGTTTCTCTCTCCACAGATGCTGCCAGACCTGCTGAGTATTTCCAGCACTTTTTATTTATATTTCAGATTTCTAGCATCTGCAGTAGTTTGCTTTAATTGACTTTCAAAAGGAGTTTGATACAATGCAACACAACAGACTTGTGAACAAAGTTATAACTCGTGGAATAAAAGGGACAGTAGTAACATGGATATGGAAATTTTCTGAGTGACAGAAAACAAACAGTAGTGAGCAATGGATGTTCTTCGGGCTAGAGGAAGGTTTGTAGTGGAGTTCCCCAGGAGTCAGTGTTGGGAACCTTGCCTTTCCTGATATATAGTAATGACTTGGTGTACAGGGCAGAATTTCAAAGTTTATGGATGATACAAAAATTGGAAGCATTGTGAACTGTAAGGATGATAGTGTAGAACTTCAAAACGACATAGACAAGTTGGTGGAATGGGAGGACAGATGACAGGTGAAGTTCAATGCAGAGAAATGTGAATTGATTCATTTCGGTAGGAAGAACATGGAGTGACAATATAGAATAAAGGGTACAATTCTAAAGGGGGTGCAGGAGCAGAGAGACCTGGGGTTACATGTCATTGTTTGAGAGAGTGGTTAATAAAGCATACAGTATCCTCGGCTTTAGTGATAGAGGCATAGAGTACAAGAACAAGGAGGTCATGTTGAAATCGGAAGCCATTTCTCGTGTATAGGCGGAGCGCACGCGGGACTGCTGGGTAAGTGAGGTTACATATTTGGGCGGTTGCTTTACCCGAAACCCTATTCGGGTAGTGTCTCCCACCCATCCTCTTCCTCTAACCAAAAAAAAAGTTCTGTCCGTTGGATTGCTAAGCTAACAAGTTTTGACTTTTTTTTTTGGTTTTCAGTAGATCTGTTGGGAATTTAGAATACTGGGAATGGAGGTTAAGGCAGTTGAATGTTCCTCCTGCAGAATGTTGGAGGTAAGGGTCGCCAAGAGTGTCCCTGCTGACTGCATCTGCGGGAAGTGCACCCAACTCCAGCTCCTCGAGAACAGCGTTAGGGAACTGGAGCTGGAGCTGGATGAACTTCGGATCATTCGAGAGGCGGAGGGGGTTACTGAGATGAGTTATGGGGAGGTAGTCACACATCAGGTAAAAGACGTAGGTAGATGGGTTACCGTCAGGGGAAGGAGAGGGAACCAACAGGCAGTGCAGGGATCCCCTGTGGCCGTTTCCCTCAACAACAGGTATACCGTTTTGGATACTGTTGCGGGGGACGACTTACCAGGGGTAAGCAATGGGGTACAGGTCTCTGGCACAGAGTCTGTCCCTGTTGCTCAGAAGGGAAGGGGGAAGAGGAGCAGAGCATTATTCATTGGGGACTCCATAGTTAGGGCAACAGATAGGAGGTTCTGTGGGAACGAGAGAGACGCACGGTTGGTGTGTTGCCTCCCAGGTGCCAGGGTTCGTGATGTCTCGGATCGTGTTTTTGGGATCCTTAAGGGGGAGGGGGAGCAGCCCCAAGTCGTGGTCCACATAGGCACCAACGACATAGGTAGGAAGAGAGATGGGGATTTAAGGTAGAAATTCAGGGAGCTAGGGTGGAAGCTTAGAGCGAGAACAAACAGAGTTGTTATCTCTGGGTTGTTGCCCGTGCCACGTGATAGCGAAGCGAGGAATCGGGAGAGAGAGGAGTTGAACACGTGGCTGCAGGGATGGGGTAGGAGGGAGAGTTTTGGTTTCCTGGACAATTGAGGCTCTTTCTGGGGTAGGTGGGACCTCTACAAACAGGATGGTCTTCACCTGAACCAGAGGGGTTCCAATATCCTGGGGGGGAGATTTGCTAGTGCTCTTCGGGGGGGGTTTAAACTAATTCAGCAGGGGAATGGGAACCTAAATTGTAGTTCCAGTGTACAGGATGTTGAGAGTAGTGAGGTCATGGATAAGGTTACAAGGACGCAAGAGGGCACTGGCAAGCAAGAACTTGGTTTAAAGTGTGTCTACTTCAACGCCAGGAGCATCCGAAATAAGGTGGGTGAGCTTGCAGCATGGGTTGGTACCTGGGATCCCGATGTTGTGGCCATTTCGGAGACATGGGTAGAGTAGGGAGAGGAATGGATGTTGCAGGTTCCGGGATTTAGATGTTTCAGTAAGAACAGAGAAGATGGTAAAAGAGGGGGGGGGTGTGGCATTGTTAATCAAGGAGAGTATTACGGCGGCAGAAAGGACGTTTGAGGACTCGTCTACTGAGGTAGTATGGGCCGAGGTTAGAAACAGGAGAGGAGAGGTCACCCTGTTGGGAGTTTTCTATCGACCTCTGAATAGTTCCAGAGATGTAGAGGAAAGGATAGCGAAGATGATTCTCGACAGGAGCGAGAGTAACAGGGTAGTTGTTATGTGGGACTTTAACTTTCCAAATATTGACTGGAAATACTATAGTTCGAGTACTTGAGATGGGTCAGTTTTTGTCCAGTGTGAGCAGGAGGGTTTTCTGACACAGTATGTAGACAGGCCAACCAGGGGCGATGCCGCATTGGATTTGGTACTGGGTAATGAACCCGGCCAGGTGTTAGATTTAGATGTAGGTGAGCACTTTGGTGACAGTGATCACAATTCGGTTAGGTTTACTTTAGCAATGGGCAGGGACAGGTATCTATCGCAGGGCAAGAATTATAGCTGGGGGAAAGGAAATTATGATGCGATTAGGCAAGATTTAGGATGCATAGGATGGGGAAGGAAACTGCAGGGGATGGGCACAATCGAAATGTGGAGCTTATTCAAGGAGCAGCTACTGCGTGTCCTTGATAAGTATGTACCTGTCAGGCAGGGAGGAAGTTGTCGAGCGAGGTTTACTAAAGGAGTTGAAGTACTTGTCAAGAGGAAGAAGAAGGCTTATGTTAGGATGAGACGTGAAGGCTCAGTTCGGGCGCTTGAGAGTTACAAGCTAGCCAGGAAGGATCGAAAGGGAGAGCTAAGAAGAGCGAGGAGAGGACACGAGAAGTCATTGGCGGATAGGATCAAGGAAAACCCTAAGGTTTTCTTTTGGTATATCAGGAATAAAGGAATGACTAGAGTTAGATTAGGGCCAATCAAGGATAGTAGTGGGAAGTTGTGTGTGGAATCAGAGGAGATAGGGGAAGCGTTAAATGAATATTTTTCGTCAGTATTTACAGTAGAGAAAGAAAATGTTGTCGAGGAGAATACTGAGATACAGACTACTAGGCTAGATGGGATTGAGGTTCACAAGGAGGAGGTGTTAGCAATTTTGGAAAGTGTGAAAATAGATAAGTCCCCTGGGCCAGATGGGATTTATCCTAGGATTCTCTGGGAAGCCAGGGAGGAGATTGCAGATCCTTTGTCCTTGATCTTTGTCGTCATTGTCAACAGGAATAGTGCCGGAAGACTGGAGGATAGCAAACGTTGTCCCCTTGTTCAAGAAGGGGAGTAGAGACAGCCCTGGTAACTGTAGACCTGTGAGCCTTACTTCGGTTGTGGATAAAATGTTGGAAAAGGTTATAAGAGATAGTTTTTATAATCATCTTGAAAAGAATAAGTTCATTAGCGATAGTCAGCACAGTTTTGCGATGGGTAGGTCGTGCCTCACAAACCTTATTGAGTTTTTTGAGAAGGTGACCTAACAGGTGGATGAGGGTAAAGCCGTGGATGTGGTGTATATGGATTTCAGTAAGGCGTTTGATAAGGTTCCCCACGGTAGGCTATTGCAGAAAATACGGAAGTATGGGATTGAAGGTGATTTACTGCTTTGGATGAGAAATTGGCTAGCTGAAAGAAGACAGAGGGTGGTGGTTGATGGTAAATGTCCATCCTGGAGTTTAGTTACTAGTGGTGTACCGCAAGGATCTGTTTTGGGGCCACTGCTGTTTGTCATTTTTATAAATGACCTGGATGAGGGTGTAGAAGGGTGGGTTAGTAAATTTGCGGATGACACGAAGGTCGGTGGAGTTGTGCATAGTGCCGAAGGATGGTGTCGGTTACAGAGGGACATAGATAGGCTGCAGAGCTGGGCTGAGAGATGGGAAATGGAGTTTAATGCGGAAAAGTGTGAGGTGATTCACTTTGGAAGGAGTAACAGGAATGCAGAGTACTGGGCCAATGGGAAGATTCTTGGTAGTGTAGATGAGCAGAGAGATCTTGGTGTCCAGGTACATAAATCCCTGAAAGTTGCCACCCAGGTTAATAGGGCTGTTAAGAAGGCATATGGTGTGTTAGCTTTTATTAGTAGGGGGATCGAGTTTCGGAGCCACGAGGTCATGCTGCAGCTGCACAGAACTCTGGTGCGGCCACACTTGGAGTATTGCGTGCAGTTCTGGTCACCGCATTATAGGAAGGATGTGGAAGCTTTGGAAAGGGTGCAGAGGAGATTTACTAAGATGTTGCCTGGTATGGAGGGAAGGTCTGACGAGGAAAGGCTGAGGGACTTGAGGTTGTTTTCGTTAGAGAGAAGGAGGAGAGGTGACTTAATAGAGACATATAAGATAATCAGAGGGTGAGATAGGGTGGATAGTGAGAGTCTTTTTCCTCGGATGGTGATGGCAAACACGAGGAGACATAGCATTAAGTTGAGGGGTGATAGATATAGGACAGATGTCAGAGGTAGTTTCTTTACTCAGAGAGTAGTAGGGGCGTGGAATGCCCTGCCTGCAACAGTAGTAGACTCGCCAAATTTAACGGCATTTAAGTGGTCATTGGATAGACATATGGATGAAAATGGAATAGTGTAGGTCAGATGGTTTCACAGGTCGGCGCAACATCGAGGGCCGAAGGGCCTGTACTGCGCTGTAATGTTCTATGTTCTATGTTCTATTGCACAAGACACTAGCCTCAGCTGAAGTACTGCGTCCCGTTCTGGGTGCCACACTTTAGGAAATACATGAAGGCATTGGAGAGATTATGGAAAAGATTCATAAGAATGGTTCCAGGGATGAGGAATTTCAGTTATGAAGATAGATTGGAAAAGGTTAGGACTGTTTTCCTTGGAGAAAAGAAGGCTAAGAGGAGATTTCATAGTGGTATTCAAAATGATGAGGGGTGTGGACAGAATGGATAGGGAGAAACTGTTTCCACTTGTGAAAGGATCGAGAATGAGAGGGCACAGATGTAAGGTATTTGGTAAAAGAAGCAAAAGCGACATGGGGTAAAACTTTTTCACACAGCGAGTGGTTAAAGTATGAACTGCCTGAGAATGTGATGGAGGCAGGTTCAATTGAAGCATTAAAAGGGGAATTAGACTGTTATCTGAAAAGGAAGAATGTGCAGGATAATGGGGAGAGGAAGGGGAAGTGAAATGAGGTGAATTGCTCATTTGGAGACTCAGTGCAGACACGATGGGCCAAATGGCCTCCTTCTGTGCAGTAACAATTCTGTGATTCTGTGATTCCAATATTCAAATCATTTATATATATGGTGGTCCTGACACTTACCCTTGTGGACATCACTGTTCACCATCTTCCATTCTGAAAAACAACCAAATACCACAACTCGCTTTTCTTGATATTTCATCCATTTTTTAACCCAAGCAGATACTGACCCTCCTATTCCAGGAGCCTCAGTTTTGTTACCCAGCCTGTTATGTGGTAGTTTGTCAAACGCTTTCTTAAAATCCATATAGACAACATCCATTGCTTTCCCTTCATCAACCTTTTCTGTTACTTCATCAAAAAAAATCAGTTATGTTAGTGAAGAAGTGGAAAGGTGCTGAACCTCTCAGTTTACGGTCTACCCAAACCAAGTTCAAGGCCTGAATAATGAACCGATTGCCTCATTAGTTCTGTGAATAATGCAATGATTTAATAGACAAAGTTTTGAAACATTCCTGCCCATACATCTTGATAACAGAGAGTGTGTGGATCTCCTGACTCAGAATGTTTAATGGATACAGTCCTCAGATCCGACATGGAACCCCTGAACATCCACAGTAAAGATAGTGTGGATGAGGAAATGTAAGAGCTGGGAGCTGAAACTCAGGGACGGCCGAGCTCTCCTGTCATTGAGCTTGTGTGTCTGCTCTGCTCGCCGCACTTCCGGCTCTACTTTGTTTCCAATGAAAAGATGAAAAGGGCCGTTCGGTTTTCCTCTCACTGAGAGCGTGTTTCACTCGGGTTAATATAACCCGGGACTTTTGCTGCTGAAATGAATTCTGCAAGGTCCCAGCAAACACAACGGCTCCCTCCTTTTTCCCCTCTTTCTATCGGATTGTTTGACCAGGAGGGGCTCAATAATAACAAACCCCCTGCAGGGAATGACCGCAAATTGAGCATCTAAATAGGGCAAGTGGGCAGCTTTCTGGGTTCTAGGTTCCCCCTACCCCGCCCCTCCCTCCCTCCAGTCCAAGCCCCTCTTCACTTTCTTTGGGACTTTGATGAGGGTGAAATGGGGAAAGTTCCCATTGATGTTTGAATGCTGAATTGCTGCAAAGATCTGCGCACGCGCGACATAGCCCCGCCCCCGGTGGGACGTCACAATGAGGAGTGCAGCGCATGCGCATCCTTTCCCCAACCCAGTCTGTGAGGCCATTCACTCATTCAGGGGAAGATGCTTTAAATCAGCTGCTAATGGAGACTTCCCGGACCCGGGGGAAGGGAACAAAACAGCATCTGCTTCCAGCAGCCACTGCTTTGGGAGCGTGTCTGCAGATGTGCTCAGAGATTAGCATTGTGTGGCGGGAAGTTGAGGGGGAGTCGGGGAGTGTTTGTAACAGACTTTCTTCTTATTTCCAAAATATACTTAATTCATAAAAATCTTTAAAAATTACATTGCCAAACAGTTTCCAAACAGCACCAAAAAATACAAACATTGCAAGGGTGGTCAGTTTCCTTCAATACTGTCATGAGTTTCTTCCCAACCCTTCCGTTTCACAATTGTCAAGTCAATTACAGTTTTACATTTACAGCAATTGAGAATATTAACGATACAGTTCGAGGGGTTTCCCATGGATCCAGCCCCTCAGTCCAGCTTGGTGGGGGAACCTTACACTGTGGTCTTTCCCCATTGAGCCTTTGCTGCGGCTGCCCCAAGCTTTAGTGCGTCCTTCAGCACGTAGTCCTGGACCTTGGAATGTGCCAGTCTGCAACATTCGGAAGTGGACAACTCTTTGCGCCGGAAGACCAGCATGTTTCGGGCAGACCAAAGGGGTCTTTCACCGAATTGATAGTCCTCCAGCAGCAGTTGATGTTTGTCTCGGTGTGCGTCCCTGGGAACAGCCTGTAGAGCACAGACTCCTGTGTTACAGAGCTGCTTGGGATGAAGCTTGACAAAAACAACTGCATCTCTTTCCACACCTGCTTTGCAAGGGCACATTCCAGGAGGAGGTGGGCGACCATCTCTTCCCCACCACAGCCATCGCGGGCTACTGTGCGGAGGGGGCGAGACTTCGGGTGTGCATGTAGGATCTGACGGAGAGGGCCCTTCTCACCACCAGCCAAGCTACGTCTTGGTGCTTGTTTGAAAGTTCTGGTGATGAGGCATTCCGTCAAATGACTTTGACGGTCTGCTCGGGGAACCATCCGTCAGGATCCACCGTTTCCTTTTCCCGGAGGGCCTTGAGGACATTCCGTGCAGACCACTGCCTGATGGACCGGTGGTCAAAGGTGTTTGCCCGCAGAAACTGCTCCACGAAGGATAGGTGTTACGACACCACCCAACTGCATGGAGCGTTCCGCGGCAATGTACCAGGCCCATCCTTCGCAACACCGGGGACAGATAGAACCTCAGCACGTAGTGACACTTGGTGTTTGCGTACTGGGGATCTACACACAGCTTGATGCAGCCGCACACGAAGGTGGTCATCAGGATGAGGGCCACGTTGGGTACATTTTTCCCGCAATTGTCCAGAGATTTGAACATCGTGTCCCTCCGGACCCGGTCCATTTTAGATCCCCAGACAAAGCGGAAAATGGCTCGGGTGACTGCCACGGCACAGGAGTGGGGTATGGGCCAGACCTGCGCCACGTAGAGCAACAGCGTGAGCGCCTCGCACCTGATGACCAGGTTCTTACCCACAATGGAGAGAGATCGCTGCCCCCACATGCCCAACGTTTGTCGTACATTGGCTACTCGCTCCTCCCATGTTTTGGTGCACGCCCCAGCCCTTCCGAACCATATCCGTTTGTAACAGACACTGTGGAGCAGGAGCTGCTCCCGGAACATGGAGTGAGCCGGGGACATGGGGAAGGGAGAGTTCATTCTCGGACAGTGTCTGTACAGGCTCAGGGAGACACAATGGGAAGAAATCACTATTGAAAATCAGTGACAATTTCACCACCCAAAGGAGAGGGAATTTTCCTGCTTTAGTTCCAGTCTCTCACTGTTTGTTGGATTGTGAACAGTGGGGCAAAAATAGCCGCAAAATAACGATGTGGACAGTTTGACCAAGAGCATTTATTGCAGACACCAGGTGAGAAGTGTGAAAGGCACATTTTAAATAGTGGCTGCTTGTTTTCTGTTGAAATAGAAATGTGACTGTGTAAAGGTCGCTGCTCTTTCGGACAGTCCCAGTCATTGAGCAGTGCAGGGCTTGTGTTGTTTCTGAATGTCACAAACTTGTTGTAAAACCACTGCAAACACCTGGTAAACAGAAGCTGAATACTGCAGTACTGCAGTGGAGTCAGACACTGACACTGTTTGTGTTCCTGGTTTTCATTTTGAGATTGTTCATAATGATTATTATTGGGATGATTACATTGTTCGCTTTTGTATCTTCTACCTCACCAGTTCTTTCATTCCTGCAGGAAAATACACGAAGGAACCTGAATGTATGTGGTGATTCTTGGACACAAGGAAAAGTGCAGTGATCTCGTTCCAACACACAGTCGGTACAGGATCACTCCCAAAGCACAGAGATACTGCCAGCTCATCAGTTCCACTGGAGCAAACAAAAGAAGTAGTCAGACAGACACTGATCCCAAAGTCGAGAGACACATTTTCAATCCAACAGTCTAACAACAGCAGGAGAGACAGAAGTTGTTTCTATTTCACTCCAATTCACTACAGATGACAGGTTGATACATCAATCACAGTCCAAAAACAAGCCCACCATCAGATCTAAATAACCTCTGTCACCATGGCCACATTTTAAATATTAAATCGGAAATAGAACAAACAAAATTTACCTGATTGAAAGGTACAGGATGAATGCAAGGAGGCTTAAAGGGGATTCGGACAGGTTAAATGAATGGGCAAGAACATGGCAGATGGAATATAATGTGAATAAATGTGAAGTTCTCCACTTTGGTAGAATTAACAGAAAGACAGAGTATTTCTTAAATGGTGAGAGGCTGGGAAGTGTCGATGTCCAAAGGGACCTGGGTGTCCTTGTTCATGAGACACTAAAAGCTAGTGTGCAGGTGCAGCAAGCAATTAGGAAGGCAAATGGTATGTTGGCTTCATTGAAAGCGTATTTGAGTACATGAGTAAAGATGTATGAAGTCTAGATGAGACTGCACCCGGAGTATTCTGCACAATTTTGGTTTCCTTATCTAAGGAAGGATAGACTTGTCACAGAGGGAGTGGAACAGAGATTCACCGGTCTCATCCCCTAGGATGGTGGGATTGTCTTATTTTGAGAGACTGCAGAAACTGGGCCTAAATTCTCTAGAGTTTTGAAGAATGAGAGGTGATCTCATTGAAACAGACAAAGTTCTTCCAGGGTGTCACAGGGTAGCTATGGATAGGATGATTGCTCTTTCTAGTGAGTCTAGAACAAGGGGACACAGTCTCAGAATAAGGGCAGGCCATTTGAGACTGAGATGAGCAGGAATTTCCTTACTCAGAGGGTGGGAACTCTGTGGAATTCTTTATCCCAGAGGGCTGTGGAAGATCAATCATTGAACATATTCAAGACAGAAATCGATAGATTTCTAAACACTAACAAGATCAAGGGATATGGAGATAGCAGGGAAAAATGGCGTTGAGGTAGATGATCAGTCACGATCTGTTTGAATGTTGGAGCAGGCTCGATGGGCTGAATGGCCTAATGCCCCTATTTCCTATGATCCTATGAATCCCAATAATGTACATCAGACGTTAGACCAAGTCATGCATTACATACCAGTTCAAAAATGCCACAGAGATTAAGACTGAAAGATACAGTATCAATTCCATTACTACAAAATGAAGGACTTGGAGCTTGCAGACCGGCCCATGTATAAGATTGAAAGTTATATTTTCATTCGCAATCGTTTTCACAGAGCTAAATATTGAATACCAATCCACAACTTGTACAGGACTACCAAATAAAACCTACAACTGTAAAATACAGTTAATCCATATTTTAAATTAAACACAAGGCAAACAAATATTGATACATTAAGAGAGCGGGAAACAGTGAGAGCAGAGTGGAGCATAAAGAGCCCAGGAGAGGGAGCAAGAGTTCACTCGGAGAGCAGGGAACAGCGAGAGCAGGCGTCAAAAAAGGCAAAGGAATACACAATTAATGGGAGAACACTGAATGGTGTAGAGGAAGTGAGGGACGTTGGAGTGAATGTCCACAGATCCCTGAAGGTAACAGGACAGGTCAATAAGGTGGTTCAACAGGTATATGGAATCATTTCCTTTATTAACAGAGGTATAGAGTATAAGGGTGACCTGGTATCCATGTCAATAAGTCACTGACAGCTAACATGCAGGTGCAGCAAGCAATTAGGAAGGCTAATAGTATGTTAGCCTTTATCGCAAGAGGATTTGAGTACAGGAGTAGTGAATTCTTGCTTCAATTGTATAGAACCCTGATTAGACCGCACTTGGAGTACTGTGTGCAGCTTTGGTCCCCTTACCTTCGGGAGGATATTATTGCCATAGATGGAGTGCAAAGAAGGTTCATCAGACTTGTTCCTGGGATGGTGGGACTGTCCTATGAAGAGAGATTGGGGAAACTGGGGCTGTATTCTCCAGAGTTTTGAACAATGAGAGGTGATCTCATTGAAAAATACAAAATATTTAAAGGACAGTCAGGGTAGATGCAGCTAAAATGTTTCCCCTGGTTGGGGAGTCGGGAACCAAGGGACGCAATTTCAAAATAAGGGGCAAGCCACTTAGGACAGAGATGAGGAGAAATTTATTTACTCGGATTGTTGTGAATATTTGGAATTCTGTAACCCAGAGGGCTGTGGAAGCTCAGTCGTTGAGTATGTTTAAAGCAGAGATTGATAGATTTCTAAATACAAATGACATAAGGGAATATGAGGAAAGTGTGGGGAAAAGGGCAAAAGGGCATTGAAGTGGATGATCAGCCATGATCATATTGAATGGTGGGGTAGGCTCGATGGGCTGAATGGCCGACTCCTGCTCCTATGTACCTATGTTCCTAACTCCACATTATCGATGAGACACAGCCTCAGGCTGACTTGTCGGGTGTTGCAAACAGATAACACTGCTTCTGATCTTCACCAGAACAGAGAGTGAGATGTAAAATTGATCATCAAACAGACTGTGAGAGAATACAACAGAATAAAACACATGGAGAGACACTGTGGAATAACAAATAGATTTGATTGGAATGTTGAATTTTGATTGGAATGGATAAAACAGCAGAAACAGCAGATTAAATTGGGACAGAAAAGAGAAACTAATGGGAAGAAGGAAGAAAAGAAAGGATGGATCTGTTCACTTTTTTCAGTTTTTTCACTGGTCCATCAAAGTTGGATTAAAAAAAGATGCAAAAAACAGAGAATTTCACCAAAAAGGGAGATTTAATGCTGCCGAAATCTGGGATCGAAGGATGCCCCAACAGATCACCTGTTTAACTGTCTCCTCTCTGGGGGATTTCAATCAATGAGCAATAGTATTCTCTACTTTTCTTTTGTTAAATGAAACCACTACTGTCACTTGGAGTTAATATCCCTGTGTTCCAACTCCTGAATAATAAAATTGTGAGTTTCGTGATATTTTCTGGACACATTTCCTGCTGAAAGAACTAAGAACTCTTTTCTAATTTACACAATACTATATACACACTCATCAAGCCTCCGAAACTAGCATCCTTGGTGCTGCTCTCTCCTCCCAAACCTCATCTCATGTGACTGTTACATCATCACTCTGATTGTGGGAGGGGTTAATCCCGTGTCTTCAGCATTAACCCTTTACATCCTCATACTGCACTGTCTGTCCAAAAAAATCGGTGGAGGGAACTTGAATTATCAAAACAGCAACAGCTGCCAGTTGAAAATCAACTCAACCCATCAGAGAGAGACTGTCAGAGAACTTCCTGCATCCAGTCCTGACCCTGTCACATTAAGCAGCTGCTCACCCAGACCCCACTCTCATCAACACTGAACATTTTTACTGAGACCCTTTAAATACTGTTTATAAAAGGCCGCAAAGATCAAAGTTCACACAGTTGGATTAAATACAACAAAGTTTAATATCTTCTCACCGTTTCACGGTCACCACATGAGACAGAGGTTTTCTTGTTTGGTTCCTTTGATTTTTCTTGTTCCTGACTGACAAATATTCCAAACCTCAGATTAAACACTCCCACTTGCGTCATGTCCCAGTCTCGGTTAAAAGCAACACATAATGACACAAACACTCTCCTTCAGTGGGATTGATATCAATTTGTTTTCCAGGTTGAATGTGACTGTGAACAAATTTATGTCAAAGAAATTACCTTTGATGTATTAGCAATGAAATTCTGGACAAGGAGGAACAACCATTCCAAACTCACATCCTTCACAAAGGCTGCTTTTGTATGTGATTGAAATTCATCAAGTATTTTGAATTGGAGTTCACAAGACACAGATGTCAGTGTTGATAATGGAACTTTTCAGGCATGTTGCGACTGTGAAATAAGGCTCTGCTGGGAGTTGAACCCACGATTTTCTGTTTATTAGCCAAGCGTTTTAACCAACTAAGCTACAGAGCCAGACCACGAACATATGTGCAATTGAAGTCAGAGGAAGGCCTTGTAGATAGTGGGCAGGCTTTGGCGAGTCAAGAGCTGAGTTCGTCACAGCAGAGTTCCCAGCCTCTGACTCGCTCTTGTTGTTGTAGCTGTAGTTGTAATTGGAATAGGCAACCGTCCGTCTCGGAAGTCGATGGGCAACACCCGGGGTGTACGTCACTTCTGTGTGAAACATCGTTTGTTGTGGCTGTGGAGGATGACTCGTGAGTGACGATCCCTTCCGCAGCTGGTACAGATGAATATCATTGGCCCGAGGTCGACTGATAATGTTTCCTTCCTCTGGGCGCTCTTTCCCACCATCTGGTCATTTCGTTTGTCCTCTGCTTTTCCCATGGTCTTCCTGAATGCCTTTCTCCAGGAATTCCAGTCAGCAGGAAGGACTTCCCATGCATCGACTCCAATCCCAGTCAGCTTGAGATCTCTCTTGCAGATGTCCATGTATCACAGACGTGGGTAACCTGTTGGTCTCGTGCTGATAGCAAGCTCACCAAAGAGCATGTCTTTGGCAAAGCGAAAATCATCCATTCAGCACACATGACCCAGTCAACAGAGTCACCGCTGACTCAAGAGGACAAACATGCTGCAGATCCCTGCACGCTGGTGTACTTCCGCATTCGGCACTCTGTCCTGCCAGGAGATGCCCAATATCTATCTGAGACAACGGAGGTGGAAGCTGTTCAGCTGCTTTTCTTGGCTTGCATAAGTTGTTGATGCTTCTCTACTATAAAGGAGGGTGCTGAGAACACAAGCCTGGTACACGCGGAGTTTTGTATTTTCAATCAGTTTGCTGTCGGTTCACACTTGTCTTCTCAACTTTGACATGACAGCTGCAGCATTGACAATCCTGGTGCTGATTTCAGTATCAAGGGACAGATTGCTGGTGATTGTTGATCCAAGGTATGTGAAGCTGTTGACAACCTCCAAAGTGAGCCTGTCGATGTTGATGGAAGGTGGAGTCTCTACGGCCTGGCCCATAACTTTGATCTTGCTGATGCTGATCGTCAGTCCAAACTCCTTGCAGGCCAGGGAGAACCGATATTCAAGCTGCTGTTAATGAACTTCATTATGGGATGTCAGCACAGCGTCATCAGCAAACAGCAACTCACAGACCAAGAACTGACTCATTTGGGTCTTGGTGCGCAGTCTTGCCAAGATAAACAGCTTGTCATCAGCTCTGGTATGCAGGTGGACATCCCCATCTGAGTCACTGAAAGTTTAAAATAGCAGCATGGTGAAGAATATGCCAATTGTAAAGGATGTGAGCTGTGAGGAGGTTACAAGGAGGCTTCCAGGGGACTTGGACAGGATAAGTGAATGAAATGACAGATGGAATATAATGTGAATAAGTGTGAAGTTATCCACTTTGGTAGAATAAACAGAAAGACAGAATATTTCTTAAATGGTGAGAGGTTGGGAAGTGTTGATGTCCAAAGGGACCTGGGTGTCCTTGTTCATGAGACACTAAAAGCTCGCATGCAGGTGCAGCAATCAATGAGGAAGGCAAATGGTATGTTGGCCTCAACACGAGGGGTCATGAGTACAGGAATAAAGATGTATTGCTGCAATTGTATAGAGCCTTGGTGAGATCGTGCTGGAGTATTGTGCACAGTTTTTGTTTCCTTATCTAAGGAAGGATATACTTGCCACAGAGGGAGTGCAACGGAGGGTCACCAGACTAATCCCTGGGATGGTGGGATTGTCTTATGAGGAAACTGGGCTTGTATTCCTTAAAGTTTCATTTAAAAGGCCATTTAAAACTGAGATAGGATGGAATTTCTTCACTCAGAGGGTGGTGAATCTTTGGAATTCTCTACCTCAGGGGTTTGTGAAAGTTCAATCATTGGGCATGTTCAGGACAGAAATTGATTGAAACCTTGATACTCATGACATCAAGGGATATGGGGAGAGCGCGGGAAAGTGGTGTTGAGGTAGATGATCAGCAAGGATGTAATTGAATGACAGAGCAGGCTCGACAGGTTAAACTGCCTCCTCCTACGTTCCGAAGAGAGTTTGCACCAGGACACAGCCCTGTTTTACCCCACTGCTGATCGTGAAAGTGTCTGATGTTGCTCCATTGTAACTGACGGAACTGTGCATGTTCTCGTGGAAAGAAGAGATGACGCCCAAGAGTTCAGGAGGGCAGCCTAGTTTCCACAGCAGTTTGAAGAGTCTGTCTCTGCTAACAACATCGAAGGCCTTGGTGATGTCTATAAAGACAATGTAGAGTGGTCAATACTGTTCACAGTACTTCTCCTGTAACTGCCGAAGTGAGAAAATCATGTCGACTGTCGATCTACCAGCTCTGAAGCTGCACTGAGACTCAGGATAGATGTGTGATGCCGGGGTCTGCAATCTGGTCAGAGCAGTGCGAGCAAAGACCTTCCCCACAATACTTAGCAAGGAGATGCCTCGCTAATTGCTGCAGTCACTGCGATTCCCCCTTATTGTTGTACAAGGTGACAATGTTTGCATCACACAGGTTTAGAGGTTCAGATCTCCCCTTCCAACAGAGACACAGATGTTCATGGAGATGCTGCAGCAGAGCTGCTTTTCCACTTTTGATGATTCCAGGTGGAATACCATCATTTCCCAGGGCTTTACCACGGGCAAGACGGTCAATGGCGTTGTTGAGCTCCACTATGGTGGTGCCGCTGTTCAGCTCCTGCATGACAGGGAAGTCTGGAATGGTGCTGAGTGCTACTTCAAATGACAATGTTCTCCCTTATGTAGAGTTCAAGGTAATGGTCCACTCACCTTTCCATCTGCTTGTTAGGTTCAGTGATGATCGTCCCTGTCTTTGTCTTCAAAGGTGCTGATTTAGTTACTGCTGGGCCCGTAGCTTTCATAATTTTTTTTATTCATTCATGTGATGTGGTCATCACTGGCTAAGCCAGCATTTATTGCCCATCCCGCATTTCCCATGAGAAGGTGGTGGTGAGCTGCCTTCTTGAACCGCTGCAGTCTATGTGAGGTAGGTACACCCACAGTGCTGTTAGGAAGGGAGTTCCAGGATTTTGACCCAGCGACAGTGAAGGAAAGGCGATATAGTTCCAAGTCACGATAGTGTGTTGTTTGGAGGGGAACCTGCAGGTGGTGGTGTTTCCATGAATTGGCTGCCCTTGTCCTTCTAGTTGGTAGAGGTTGCGGGTATGGAAGGTGCTGTCTAAGGAACCTTGGTGTGTTGAATTCCTTCATATGTCCCTCGAGCATCCCCCAGATTCAGAGGCAGATTGTATGCTGTTGCAGAGTTTTAACCAGTATTGATTGGTGCAGTGCCGAGCCGTCTGCAGAGACTTGTTTCTGGCAGCTCTGAGAGCATCTAGAGTTTGTTTGCCGGGGGCTTGTTTGTAGTTCATAAGGGCTCTCTTCTTAGTTGCAGTAACTGACTCCATTTCAGTCCAATAAGCCTCAAACCAGTCAGCATTCCTCCTATCTATTTTCCCATACACAGCGAATGCAGAGTTATAGATGTTGGTGTGCAGATGATTCCACTTTGATACCACACTGAGGCCTTGGGCGTTTTCTGAAAGAGCCTGATCGAGGATGTTGAGGAACTCCTGGGTGCTTTCTGGGTCAGTGGTTCGGCAAGTGTTGATCCGAGAACGACCTTTCTTCTTGGATGGGTGAAGCTTCCTTGGCTGAAGCCTGACCTTGCTACACACCAGGGAGTGATCAGTGTCACAGTCAGCGCTGTGATAGCTGCGTGTGATGAGGATACTGCTGAGGGTGGTACGTCTGGTGATGATAAGGTCTAGCTGGTGCCAGTGGCATGATCTCGGACGTCTCCAGGACACCTTGTGGCACAGCTTGACCTGGAAGTAGCTGTTCATCACACAGAGGCCATGATGACAGCATAGCTCCAGAAACCTCTGTCCATTTTTGTTCATCTTGCTAATCCCCTGGTGCCCTATGCTCATTGGCCAAGCTGTAGTCAGTACCCAAGCTTGCGTTGAAATCCCCTAGAAGATACAGTCCCTCGGTGCTGGGAATTCTACTGATGGCAGTGTCACGTGTCTCATAGAATTGATCCTTGACATCTGGGGTGGAGGTCAGTGTCGGGACAAAGATGCACATGAGATTAACTGGGCACGTGCTTGTTGACAAGTGAAGGGTATGAAGTCTCTCTGAGCCAACTGTGGGGGGGTTCACTCATTGCAAGTAGCGTGTTTTTTACTGTGAAACCCACTCCATGCTCACGAGTTTCCCCTGTCAGAAGAAGGTGCAGTGTTTCTCTTTGAGGGATCCACTTTGAATGAGTCTAGTTTCTTGCAGCACAGCAATGTCCACATTGAGCCTTGTGAGTTCCTTGTCAATCACAGCTGTCTTGTGTGTGCTATCAACCTGCAGAAGGTTGTCAGTAAGGCCAGGACACATGGTCCTTACATTCCAGCTTGTGATGCGAAGCACTGGTGTCTTCTTTGTTGATAATGTCTTGCCTGGTGCATGGATTACCAATCCGCCAGTTGAGAGATATCTCTCTAAGCTGCAAGCATCCATTGAAGCAAGTAGGTCGTGGCAGTACAGCACCTAACTGACTGGGGGCTGCACAGTTTGGAGTAGGTGGTAGTTATCCAATGAGACGCGATGATCTCTCCCACTGTCAAAAGTAACCCCTGGTGCTCATACTCTACACCAATTGAGTGAGAGCTTATAATCGGTAACTGTTTCTTCCCATGTTTTGCTAATGTTTAACCACGAAGCTGGAGTATCCTCTCCAGGGCACAGGCCTGGGCAAATAGTATGGAGACACTGAGCATCAGGACCCCCTCTCAGGATTGCTAGTATTGTCCAAAGGAAAAGAAAAAAACAGTACTGTTTGGTACCAGCTCTGCTGTAGGAGTTGATGGAAAACTACCTGATAAGTAACAGGTAACCGCCTACGGGACTCCACTCCGGATTTACTGTCCAGGTTTACTCCCGATGCCTTCTTCTCTCTCAAGACACCCACAGGGAAGTGAGACTTTTTTCCCATAGATGGGGCTCTGTTTCTTGGCATCAGGATGGAACCACACGCCAGTGGGCCTGCATGACATGCACAAGGATATCACACACTGCCCCATCCCTGTGACAGCTCAGAGAGATACCCTGATGATAATATACCCCACAGGAACATCACAAACAGCCCCCTCCCTAGGACAGCTCTGAGTCAGGCACTGCACACACTGCAACAACAGTGACATTACTGTATTAGACCCTCCATTCTGAAAAACAAGCATTGACCCTACTTTATGCTTTCTGTCTCTCAGCCAATTTTGTATCCACGCTGCCACTGCCTCTTTAATCCCATCTGCTCAAATTTTGTTAACAAATCTATTTTATGGTAATTTTTCAAGCACAATTTTGAAGTGCAGACACACACCATCAACCTCACCACCCTGGTCAACTCTCTGTGAAACTTCATCAAAGAAATTAATTCATTAATTAATTCATACACAATCTTCTGTTAACCAATCTGTACTGGCTGTCAATTATTAACCCATGTTCTACCAAATGCCAGTTAATTTTCTCCTGGATAATTGTCTCTAAAAGTTTCCCCACCACTGACATTAGACGAACTGGTCTGTAGTTCCTGGGTTTATCTCTCTTTTTAAACAGGGCTCTAAAATTAGCAATCCTTGCAGACTTATCTTTAAGTTCTGGAAAGTCTATTGTGGACAATCTCTTTGGGCATGACTTTGATCAATAAAAGCAACAGGATACTTGATTAATAAGTCCAGAACTTTTATTGAGAGTAAAATAGTACTTAATAATTGGAAGTAAAATTATCTTGAACAAACTTGGGGAATATAACTTTACAGCTCTAGCAGGTGTGTAGACTGGTCGAGCTTGGTCTCAGAGTGTCACGGTCCTCTTTGTCCAGCCTAGATCCCTCATCAGGTGGAGAACTTGGTCGATGATCTGAGCCTTTACCCCTGAGATCTTCGAGTGTTCCTGCACACTGAAACCTTACAAGATCCCTACTTTTAACCCTTGGATGGCCATCACACCACCTTGTAAAATAATAAATGGTCTGAGCTGTTGCTAGGTACATTTAATTAATGATGTCTTCCACTAACAGCCAACTGTCCTCAGAATCTCAGACATGAGTACAATGGAGTGGTTTCACACTGTCTCCCAATCTGATCTGAAACAAGTTTCCTATTCATTAAATCGAGACTCTTGAAAATGCTGGAAATACTCAGCAGGTCTGACAGCATCTGTGGAGAGAGAAACAGAGTTAACGTTTCAGATCTGTGATCTTTCATCAGAACTGGGCTGAAATTGTCTGAGGGACTGAGATTGTGGAATCAATTTCAGGGTCAGATACATTGTACTCTGCTAGGATGGGATGATGGTGATTATTAAGTATAGTGCAAGAATATAGATGCTTTTACATTATTTGAATCAACATTGATTTAAACTTTGCGCTCACGAAACCTATCTTTTGATCAAAATGACACTGATAACAATGGAAAAAGCAACACATGCATTTCACGACCACAGGACTTTGCAAAGCCTTTTACAGCCAATGAAGGATTTTCCAAGTGTAGTCACTGTACAGTACAATACAGTACCCTACAATAAGGATATTTCACATTCGAGTCACGCAAGTCCCAGGCAATGACCTTCTGAAACAAGAGAGAATCTAACCCTCTCCCCTTGACATTCAACAGCATGACGATTGCTGAATCCCCCACTATCAACATCCTGGGGGTTACCATTGACCAGAAACTGAACTGCAGTGTCCATATAAATATCATGGCTACAAGAGCAGGTCAGACACTAGGAATCCTGCGGCGAGTAACTCACCTCCTGACTCCCCAAAGCCTGTCCCCTATCTACAAGGCACAAGTCAGGAGTGTGATGCAATACTCTCCATTGCCTGGATAGGTGCAGCTCCAACAACACTCAAGAAGATCAACGTCATCCAGGACAAAGCAGCCCACTTGATTGGCGCCTAATTCACTATATTCACTCTCTCCATCACCAACACACAGCGTGTACCATCCACAAGATGCACTGCAGCAACGCAGCAAGCCTCCTTACACAGCACCTTCCAAACCCGTGACTTCTATCACCTAGAAGGACAAGGGCAGCAGATGCATGGGAACACCACCACCTGCAAGTTCCCCTCTGAGCCACACACCATCCTGGAATTGGAACTATATCACCGTTCCTTCACTGTGGCTGGGTCAAAATCCTGGAACTCCCTTCCTAACAGCACCACATGGACTGCAGTGGTTCAGGAAGTCAGCTCACCACCACCTTCTCGAGGGAATTAGGGATGGGAAATAAATGCAATAATTAAAAATAAAATCAATAAAAAATGACAATATCCTGTAATCCCCAAAAGTAGAAAATACATATGAAAATGAAAATATAATAAAACACAGTCAGCATGGATTTCACAAAGAAAGTCTTGATTAACCTTAACTTTGAAGAATCAACAGCAAGAGTAATAAAGCAGATGTAGAAGAGTTTAAGTTAATAAAGCCTCATCCTTTTAAGTGCTTGAACCAACAAATTGTGGGTTAACAAACAAACACACTAACTGACAGAGCTGGGTGTTGTGCTTTCTAGATTCCCCTAAAGGAGGGTGTTAATGAGTTAAATCTTCAGGTTGCTGCAACCAAAATAGCCATTGTCCACGATCAGTTTTACTGTTATAAATAAAGGGTGGAACATTCATTGTGAATCGATAGAAACAGTCTGGTCCTGCACACTGCAGACACATCCACGTCATCACCAACCAGCTCTCCTATAATAGATGCAGTTATTTGACTTTTCCCCATTAGCTCCATGGAATTAATTTTGAAAGATTTTAAATTGCAAGAAGTTTTGTTAATATTCAGCACTTGAGAAGAAATCATTCCCTGGCCACAGTGGAGAGAGCATTGAATATAAATCAGTAGACTACCAGGTAACACAGTGAAAGCTCATCAGCTAATCTATAATTACTTACCTTTCTTATTTTTGCTCTTGCTATTCGGTTTTTCATCATTTTCAGCTCCTGACTGTGGATATTATTGTGATTAAATGTGAAAAGATGCACTGTGTCTCAGCCCCGGTATATTGGCTCTTTCTCTGTACAGTGCTGTACACACTCAGATACTGACAGTGTCTCTCCCTCCCTGAACTTTCCAGCCCTGACGGTGCAGAAAGCGCTGCTCAAAGTTACACATTCTGACTGTTTGCAGTTGATTAGTGAGAGATTATTAACGTATCCTCCTGCAGCGCTGCCTCGGTTAATAACATCAGATCGAAGTCACATTTCAGATACAGAAACAGACGCATCAATTATTCACTCTTTCCCAGAGTGAGTGAGGCCAGGACAAGCAGCTACATTCCGGTCCCACGCTCTGCATTTACCCAGCACCAGCGGAAAGCAGTGAATACAGATTCTATCAGTGGGTTAATGCAAGATTCCACAGCCCAGGACAAACATCCCCATACACCGAGAACAAGCTCAGGAAAACCCGGGGGAGTTAATATCCCAATCACTGAGCATTCCAGTAACATTGAACAAGTTCCTGAACTGAGTGAACCTTTCAAATTACAGAAGTGATGACGAGGTCAAAAAGGTCTGAACAGTTGAGGTGACTGAGCGGTTTCAGCTTCTCTGTTCAGGTTGCAGCTTTCACTGGAGGCATGTGTTTGAATCCCACTTCTGACAACTTGATTTTCAGTTACTTTGCAGAGCTACCTTGAAGGTTTGAGGTCGAGTAAATACTGAGGAACTGTTTCTAACTGCTGACGATCAGTAACGAAAGATTATAGATTTAAGGTGACTCACAAAACCAGAAGGAACATGAGGAAAAATTCGTTTCTGCAACGTGTGGTTAGGATTTCAGTTATGTGGATGGATTGGAGAAGCTGGGGTTGTTCTCCTTAGAGAGGAGATTTGATAGAGGTATTCACAATCATGAGGGGTCGTGACAGACCCGATAGAGAGAAACTGTTGGTAGAAGGATTGAGACTCAGGTAAAAGCTGTGGCTCAGTTGGTCACACTCACCTCGAAATCACAAGCTTCTGGGTTCAGATTTCACAGCTGACATTCCAATACAGCACTCAGGGTGTTGCAGGTGCTGCCTTTCAGATGTGATGTTAAACCAATACTTGGTCTGCATGTTTGGGTGAATGTAAAAGATCCCATGCTGCAATTTCAAACAAGTAAAGAGCAATTCTCCCTGGTGTTGTGATCAATATTTGCCCCTCAATCAGATCAGTTGGTCATTATCACATTGCTGTTTGTGGGTATTAGCTGCTGCATTTCTGACATTACAACAGTGATTACACTTCAAAAGTATTTCATTGTTTACAAAGTGCTTTGATATATCCAGTGGTCTTGAAAGGTGCTATATAAATGCAAGTCTTTTCTTTCTTTATCACAACACATTACTGTGTAAAAAATGGTTCTTGATGTCATCTCTGGTTCTTCTGCCAATCACCTGATATCTGTGTCCTCTGCTTACTGACCGTTTTACCACTGTAAACAGTTTCTCCTTATTTAAACTATTGAAAACCTCCATGATTTTGAACAAATGTGTCAAATCTTTTCTGAATCTTCTCTGCTGCAAGGAGAACAACCCCAGCTTCTCCAATTTCTCCACATAACTGAAATCCCTCACCCTGCTACCATTGTGGTAAATCTCTTTTTTATTCTTTCCTGGGTTGTGGGCACTGCTGACACAATGTGATTCCTGTCAACGGAGCGGCCTGCTGACATCATCGGACTGTGCCAAGCTGCGCATAGGCTCAGCTACATCTTGCCAGGATTAAGTGGCACATGCACAGGATGATGTCATGGCTCAGCACCAACATCATCGCATATCTGCCCATGGTCCATCTTCGCACATTCACGCTACAGCGTCATCGGGTATCCAGCCTCTCACTCAGCTGGAGGAAGCGGCTGAAGGGGGGAACTTTGTGGTTGGAGCTCTCCCCCCTCGGCCTTGACGCTTCTTCTCCTCAGCTGCTCGCTCTCCACCTCGCTGCTCCCCTGGCCGATTGTTCCCTGTGCGCATCACCCAGCTCTCCTGCCACTCGCTCCCAGCCCCCCAACCCCCACTCCAGCCATTAGCTCTAGGCCCTGCCACTTTCCTCCTTTTGGTCACTCGTTCTTCACTCCTACGTCACGCTTTATGAGAGGCATAGATAGTGTCGATAGCAAGAGTCTGTTTCCCATGGTAGGGGTGACTAAAACTAGAGGGCATAGATTTAAGCTAAGAGGGAGGAGGTTTAAAGGGGGTCAAAGGGGTAAATTTTTCACAGAAATAATAGTGGGTATCTGGAATGAGCTGTCTGGTGGAGGCAGGAACAGTAGTCACATTTAAGAGGCATCTGGACAGGTACTTGAATGAGCAAGGCATGGAGGGATATGCAATTAATGCAGGCAGGTCGGATTACTATAGATAGGCATTATGGTCGGCATGGACGCGGTGGGCCGAAGGGCCTGATTCTGTGCTGTACGACTCTATGACTCTCTGTGACTCCTGTTAATTGTTTAATTATCCACCACCATTCAGGACTGGATGTGGCAGGACTGCAGAGCTTTGATCTGATCTGTTGATTGTGAGATTGCTTAGCTCTGTCTATTGCATGCTGCTTCCGCTATATGACATGCAAGTAATCCTCTGTTGTAGCTTCACCAGATTGACACCTCATTTTTAGCTCTGCTTGGGGCTGTTCCTGACATGCCCTCCTGCACAATTCATTGAACCACTATTGCTCCCTTGGCTTGATGGTAATGGTAGAGTGAGGGATATGCCAGGCCATGAGGTAACATATTGTGTTTAAATACAATTCTGCTGCTGCTGATGGCCCACAGTGCCTCATGGATGCCCAGTTTTGAGCTGCCAGATCTGTTCATTTCTTCCCTCAGATATAATTGAAAAAAGAAATTCTGAAGAAATGCATGAACTAAATAAAAAGGAGAGAGAAATCAATACTGACAAAATAGATGGCAGCATTTGGAAGGTAAAAAGATTTCAGTTTTATTATTGATGAGTGAGAGGAACTACTCACACTTTGGGGCTTCTGCTAGTGGATTTACTGCATCAGAGCAGAAGTACTGTATCAGGCCTTGTTAGCTCAGTTGGTAGAGCATGAGACTTTTAATCTCAGGGTCTTGGATTTGAGACTCTTGTTGTGTGATTGCTCTTCCCTTTTTCAGTCTTCATCGGCAGAGAGTTCAAGGAGTGTTTGAAATTAAATTCAACAACATCACCAGATTTCGACCCCCATCCCTTGCCCCCCTCCCAGTGTAGTTGACAGGACCATCAACCTCTGCCTTCCCCCTTCCCCTCCCTCCCAGAACTGCGACAGGGATCACCTTGTCCCCACTTTCCACCCCACCTGCCTCCATATCCAAAGGATCATCTTCCAACATTTCCACCACCTCCAGCGTGATGCCACCACCTACCTCATCTTCCCCTCCCCTGTCAGCATTCCGAAGGGATCGTTCCCTCCACGACACCTTGGTCCACTCCTCCATTATCCCTGACACCTCGTCCCCTTCCCAAGGCACCTTCTCATGCAATCGCAGGAGATATAATACCTACCGTTTTCCCTCCTCTCTGCTCATTATTTAAAGCCCAAACACTCCTTTCAGGTGAAGCAGCGATTTACTTGTACTTCTTTCAATTGAGTGTACTGTATTCGCTGCTCACATTGTAGTCTCCTCCAAATTGGGGAGACCAAACGCAGATTATGTCAAACACCTCTGCTCAGTCCGAAAGCATGACCCCGAGCTTCTGGTTCCTTGCCGGTTCAACACTCCCCCCTGCTCTCATGTCAACATTTCGGTCCTGGGCCTGTTCCAGTGTTCCAGTGAACATCTCCATGGAAAGATCAATCTTACACGCTAGCTCAAATGTTGGATTTTGTATGTTTAGTATCTTTTCTCATCCAAAGATGACACTATCAATCATTCACCACTCTGTGTTCTCCTGAACTTCGAGTTCAAATTTGTTTGTGAAGTTGAGTGACACGTTAAGACAGCACAGTCTTTGTCTTTGTGAAGGAAGTGATTTTGGAATGGCTGTTTGAAACTGCCCCTCCTTGCACAGAAATTCAGTGCAAATACTCAAATCACCCACAATTTCTTCGTGAGAAATTTGTTCACAATTGCATTCGACATGGAAACCGCCTCAACATTAATCTCACTGAAGGAAAGTGTGACTGTGTTGTTTGTTTCAGAATGTTGGTGCCGTTATGTGTCGCTCTTAACCAAGACTGGGACACAACGCAAGGTTGATCCAAGGTTGGCATATATTATCATTCAGGAGCAAGAAAAATCAAAAGGAACCTAACAAGAACACCCAGTCTCCAGATGTGAGAATCTGTAGATCCGCTTTGGGAAAGTGAATCAGAGCAGAATGAAGGGTGAACTGTCCGACTGCCCAGAAGAGATGAGGACACAGCTCAGTCAGCACGTTCCCCTGGTTTATGATGCTGAAACATTCCTCACACAGAAATTATTCAACCCGATGACAAACGTGCTTCCAGCCGATAATTTATTAAGATAATTTTTTTTTGAGCTACAACACAAACAGCTAATCGACAATGTGGAAAATTGCCCAGGTGTGTCCTGTCCATAAAAAAAAAGCAGGACAAATCCAATCTGACCAATTACCGCCCCATCAGTCCACTATCAATCATCAGCAAAGTGATGGAAGATGTCATTAACAGTGCTATCAATCACCACGCATTTAGCAATAATCTGCTCATCGATGCTCAGTTTACATTCCGCCACGGCCTCTCGGATCCAGGCAAACTTTTGGAAGCTGGAGTATAACATGTTTGAACATCGTGTCCCTCCAGACCTGGTCCATTTTGGAACCCCATATGAAGCGGAAAATGGCTCGGGTGATCGCCACAGCGCAGAAGTGGCGTTCGGGCCAGACCTGCACCACGTACAGCAACGTGCGCGCCTCGCACCTGATGACCAGGTTCTTACCCACAATGGAGAGAGATCGCTGCTCCCACATGCTCAGCTTATGGTTTATCCTGGCTACTCGCTACTTCCAGGTTTTGGTGCACGCCCCGGTCCTTCCGAACCATTTCCCCAGCACCTTCAAGTAGTCTGACCTGATGGTGAAGGGGACAAAGGTTCGGTCAGCCCAGTTCCCAAAGAACATGGACTCGCACTTGCCGTGGTTAATTTTGGCTCCCGAGGTGAGTTCGAACTGGTCGCAGATGCTGATCAGTCTGCGAACGGACAGCGGATCTGAGCAAAAGACGGCGACGTCATCCAGGTACAGGGAAGTTTTAACCTGAGTGACTCCACTGCCTCGGATTGTAAGCCCCCTCCTTATGCTTGCATCCTTCCTAATAGACTCAGCAAAGGGTTCAATACAGCAAACAAACAAGACAGAGGAGAGAGGACTGCCCTGTCTGTCTTTGCAAAGCAGGTGTAGAAAAAGATGCAGTGTTTTTTATCGCGGTTGATCCCAAGCAGCTGTGTAACACAGGAGTCTGTGCTCTCCAGGCTGTTCTCAGGGATGCACACAGAGATAAACATCAACTGCTGCTGAAGGACTATCAATTCGGTGAAAGACGCCCTTTGGTCTGCCCGAAACTTGCTGGTCTTCCAGCGCAAAGAGTTGTCCACGACCTAATGTTGCAGACTGGCACATTCCAAGGTCCAAGACTACGTGCTGAGGGACGCACTACAGCTTGGGGCAGCCGCTGCAAAAGTTCCCTGGGGAAGACCACTGTGTAAGGTACCCCCACCAAGGTGAAGTGAGAGACTGGATCCATGGAAATCCCCTCAGGCTGTATCCAGAAAATATTTCTCCGCCTCCAGGCTCACTTCTTTGACCAGGAGTCCTCCTCCCGACCAGCAGACCCATTCACCCGCCTCCAGCATTCTCCCTCTACCTGGACCCCTCCCCCTGGCCACTTACCCACTCTTGATCTCTTCATTGAAAACTGTCGGCTAGACATTTGTCATCTCAATTTCTTTGCCCCCCTCACTCACTCTAACCTGTCCCCCTCTGATCTTGAGGTACTCCATTCTCTCAGGTCTAACCCCGACATGGTCATCAAACCTGCAGACAAGGGTGGTGCTGTTGTTGTATGGCGTACCGACCTCTACCTTGCAGAGGCTCAGCGCCAACTCACAGACACTTCTTCCTACCTCCCTCTGGACCATGACCCCATCGCCGAAAATCAAGCCATCGTCCAAAGGACTGTCACTGACCTCATCTCCTCTGGAGATCTTCCCTCTGCAGCTTCCAACCTCATAGTCCCGCAACCCCGGACAGCCCACTTCTACCTCCTTCCCACAATCCGCAAACGGGTATGTCCTGGCAGACCCATTGTGTCAGCCTGCTCCTGCCCCACTGAACTTATTTCTTCCTATCTTGACTCTATCTTTTCTCCGCTGGTCCAGTCTCTTCCCACCTACATCCGTGACTCTTCTGACGCCTTACGTCATTTTGACAATTTCCAGTTTCCTGGTCCCAACCGCCTCCTCTTTACTATGGACGTCCAATCACTCTGCACCTCCATCCCCCGCCAGGATGGTTTGAGGGCTCTCCGCGTCTTCCTGGAACAGAGGCCCAACCAGTCCCCATCCACCACCACCCTCCTCCGCCTGGCTGAACTTGTTCTCACATTGAACAACTTCTCCTTCAACTCCACGCACTTCCTTCAAGTAAAAGGTGGTCGCTATGGGTACCCGCATGGGTCCTAGTTATGCCTGTCTTTTTGTGGGATATGTCGAGCATTCTTTGTTCCAGCCCTACTCAGGCCCCCTCCCCCAACTCTTTTTCCGGTACATTGATGACTGTATCGGTGCCGTTTCCTGCTCCCGCCCCGAACTGGAAAACCTTATCAACTTTGCTTCCAATTTCCACTCTTCTCTCACCCATACGTGGTCCATCTCTGACACTTCCCTTCCCTTCCTCGACTTCTCTGTCTCCATCTCTGGGGATAGGTTGTCTACCAATATCCATTATAAGCCCACCGACTCCCACAGCTACCTCGACTACACTTCTTCACACCCTACCTCCTGTAAGGACTCCATTCCATTCTCCCAGTTTCTCCGTCTCCGACGCATCTGCTCTGATAATGCTACCTTCCATGACGGTGCTTCTGATATGTCCTCCTTTTTCCTCAACCGAGGATTTCCCCCCACTGTGGTTGACAGGGCCCTCAAACGTGTCCGACCCATTCCCCGCACCTCTACCCTCACCCCTTCCCCTCCCTCCCAGAACCGTGACAGGGTTCCCCTTGTCCTCACTTTTCATCCCACCAGCCTCCATATCCAAAGGATCATCCTCCGCCATTTTCGCCACCTCCAGCGTGATGCCACTACCAGTCGCATCTTCCCCTCCCTTCCCCTGTCAGCATTCCGAAGGGATCGTTCCCTCCGCGACACCCTGGTCCACTCCTCCATTACCCCCACCACCTCGTCCCCGTCCCAGGGCACCTTCCCCTGCAATCGCAGGAGGTGTAATACCTGCCCATTTACCTCCTCTCTCCTCACTATCCCAGGGCCCAAACACTCCTTTCAGGTGAAGCAGAGATTTACTTGTACTTCTTTTGATGTAGTATACTGTATTCGCTGCTCACAATGTGGTCTCCTCTATATTGGGGAGACCAAGCGCAGACTGGGTGACCGTTTTGCGGAACACCTCCGCTGGGTCCGCCAGCAGGACCATTTCAACACTCCCCCCTGCTCTCATGCTCACATCTCTGTCCTGGGATTGCTGCAGTTTTCCAGTGAACATCAACGCAAGCTCGAGGAACAGCATCTCATCTACCGATTAGGCACACGACAGCCTGCCGGACTGAACATTGAGTTCAATAATTTCAGAGCATGGCAGCCCCCCATTTTACTTTCATTTTTAGTTGTTTTTTCTTTTTTCTTCTTTTTTGCTTTTTTACATTTTTTACAACCTTTTATATTGCATTTATTTCATTTCATCTTAGTTTATTCAGTTTGCTTACCCACTGTTTTTTTTCAGGTTTGCACTTGCTGCTGTTCAATATTCAGTCCGTTAACACCTATTCCGTAATAATGCTTTGTCTTTCAACACATCATTAACATATTGTTTGCCTTTGCTCCATGACCTTTTGGTCAGCTATGTGGCCTTGTCCAACCTGCACCTTCTCCTTTGTTATCTCTTGCCCCACCCACACCTCACTTGCTGATAACCCGCGACATTTTTTATATTTGTCAGTTCCAAAGAAGGGTCACTGACCCAAAACGTTAACTCTGCTTCTCTTTCCACAGATGCTGCCAGACCTGCTGAGTGATTCCAGCATTTCTTGTATTTATTCCAGAAAATATTTAGTTGCTGCAAAAAGTACTTGGCAGGTAAAATGAAATGGAAGGGTTGTGAGGCAATTCATTCCTGTACTGAAGGAAACTGATCTCCTTTGCAATCTTTTTATTGTTGACTTGGTGCTGTTTTTGAACTGTTTTGTAATGTATCTTTTTATAGTTTTTTAACGAATAAAATACATTTTGGAAATAAAAAAAAAGTTCAGAGAAGGTTCACTGGATTTATTCCTGTGATGAAGGAGTTGTCTTATGAGGACGATTGAGCAGGTTGGACCTATACTGATTGAAGTTTAGAAACATGAGAGGTGACCGTATTGAGACGTATAAGATTCTGAAGGCTCTTGACAGTGTAGATGCTGAGAGGATGTTTCCCCTTGTGGTGGAATCTGGAACTCGGGGACACAGTTTCAGAATTAGCGATTTTCCATTTAAGAAGGAAATGAGGAGGAATTTCTTCTCTCAGACAGTCGTTCATCTTTGGATTTTTATTTCCAAAGAAGTCAAGGGTTATGGGGGGCAGGCAAGAAAGTGGGGTTGATGCCAGGATCAGATCAGCCATGATCCTATTGAATGGCGGAGAAGGCTCGAGGGGCCAAATGGCCTACTCCTGCTACTTTTTCTGTTCTTATGATCTCATTGCAGCTTGTTCCAAATAGAGACAAAAGAGTGGAATTCCAGAGGAGAGGTGAGAGTAATTACCCTTGAGTGAGTGTGGCATCAAGGATCCCTAGCAAAATTGAAATCAATGGGAATCAGGGGAAAACTGTCCACTTGTTGGAGTCATACCGAGCACAAAGCAAGATGATTATGGTTGGTGGAGGCCGATCATCTCAATCCAGGACATTGCCTCAGGAGTTTCTCAGGGTAGTGTCCTAGGCTCAACCATCCTCAGCTCTTTCATTAATGAGTTTCCCTTCAACTTAAGTCAGAAGTGGGAACGTTAGGTGATGATTCACAACTCCTCAGATACTGAAGCAGTCCATGTCTGCAAGCAGCGAGATCTGAACAACATTCAGGCTTGAGCTGATAAGTGACAAGCGACTTGCTTGCCACAAAAGTGCCACGCAGTGAACATCTCCAATGAGAGAGAATCAAACCATCTACCTTTTAATACTCAGCAGCATTATCATCACTGAATCCCTCACCATCAACATCTTGGGGGTTACCATTGACCAGAAACTAAACTGGACCAGTCACATCTATGCTGCGGCTTTTAGCATAGATCAGAAATTGGGAATTCTGCAGCAAGTATCTCACCTCCTGACATGCCAAAGCCTGCCCATGGTCTACAAGGCACAAGGCAGGAGTGTGATGGAATACTCTCCACCTTTCTGGACAGCTGCAGCTCCAAAAACACATACAAAGATCAATACCACCCAGGACAAAGCAGTCGACTTCATCGGTACCTCACCCACCACTTTAAACATTCACACCCTCGACCACCAGAGCACAGTGGCAGCAGTGTGTACCACCTACAAGATGCACTGCAGTAACTCGCTAAGTAACGTTCAACAGCACCATCCAAACCCGTGATCACGGCCACCTCGAAGGAGAAGGGCAGCAGATGCATGGGAACACCACCACCTGCAGGTTCACCTCCAAGTCACTCACCATCATGACTTGGAACTATATCACCATTTCTTCACTGTTGCTGGGTCAAAATCCTGGAACTCCCTCCGCAATAGCACTGTGGGTGTTCCTACACCACATTGACTGCAGCAGTTCAAGAAGGCAGCTCCGCACCACATTCTCAAGGGCAATTAGGGATGGGCAATAAATGCCAGCCTTGCCAGCGATACTCACACCCAAGAATGAATAAAAAACAAATCATTCTCCACAGATACCCCACAATTCAGGCTTGGAAATTTACTTCAGGAGCACAGAGCTTTATATAACTACAACATGAGTTCCAATCTTCAGATTCCATTAGCCTTTCACATTATTTTCTACCAGTCCACTCGCGTTTGGTGATTCAGCACTCGGGTCTCTGCTTGTCCAGTTTCTAACATCTCACCACTTATAAAAAACACTCTGATCTATCTTTCGTAGGTCCTGGATGACCCCTCATTTTAAACTCCATCTGCCAAAGCATTTCTCACTCACGTAATCTATCAAGAAGATCTGAAAATAAATTTCTTGCCAAAGGATAATGTTCTGCTTCTGCTCCCTCGCCGTTTGCTTTTCCCGATAGTCTTTCATTTGGTGTAAATCCAGAGAAAGTAAAGATGTAAGGAAGGAGGGAGGGAAAAATCTTCCTCCTTTTCGTGATCCCTATTTGATCTTCATTCCAGTCCAATTAGGGTGAAGAATTCCGATTGTCTGTCTCAATTTTAATAAAGTATAAACAATTCTGGAATCACCAGCGAGATACTGACAAGAACATGTTTCCAGGCCAACTTTCCACAAAAGCTCCCTCACAACAATGTACTAGACACTTCATAAACTAATGACAAAATTGGGATCCGAACCCACACATGCAAAGCAAAATGCATTAGCACGCCACCGTCTTAACTTCTCGACCACAGTGTCAGCTGTTTGGACAATACAGATCCTGGCTGTGCAGCCAGATGTGCAATGATGGAAATGTAGCTTCTGTAAGTAAATGAAATTTCCATCACATCAGGTCATGGCCTGTTGGGAATGGAGCGGTGTGAAACATTTCCAGACCATGTCCAACACGTTTCTACTCAGTGTGAAAACCCACCACGGAAAGACTGGATCATACAATCATATCATCACATCATGATTAACATCACTCAGACACCTGAACCATTAGGTCACTGATGAAGTCATGATGACCGAATTTCTCAGGAAATGACAACTGAACTAACTGACTGGAAGAATTGCTTTAACTCCACGTGATCAGAGAGGCACAGCCTCAGACCGACTTGGCAGATGAGTATTGATTGAATAATTTCTGTGTGAGGAATGTTCCAGCATCATAAACCAGGGGAACATGCTGACTGAGCTGTGTCTTCATCTCTTCTGGGCAGTCGGACAGTTCACCCTTCATTCTGCTCTAATTCACTTTCCCAAAGCGGATCTACAGATTCTCAAACAAAAACAAGAAATGCTGGAATCACTCAGCAGGTCTGGCAACATCTGTGGAAAGAGAAGCAGAGTTAACGTTTCGGTTCAGTGACCCTTCTTCGGAACTGACAAATGTTAGAAAAGTCACAGATTATAAGCAAGTGAGGTGGGGGTGGGGCAAGAGATAACAAAGGAGAAGGTGTAGATTGGACCAGGCCACATAGCTGACCAAAAGGTCATGGAGCAAAGGCAAACAATATGTTAATGGTGTGTTGAAAGACAAAGCATTAGTTCAGATTAGGTGTGAATACACTGAATACAAGTGCAAACCTGACAAAAAACCTGAAAAAAACAGTGGGTCAGCAAACTGAACAAACTAAGATGAAATGAAATAAATGCAAAAAAAGATAGTAAAAAATGCAAAAAAGAATGTAAAAAAAAGGAAGAAAAAATAACTAAAAATGGAAGTAAAATGGGGGGCTGTCATGCTCTGAAATTATTGAACTCAATGTTCAGTCCGGCAGGCTGTAGTGTGCCTAATCGGTAGATGAGATGCTGTTCCTCAAGCTTGCGTTGATGTTCACTGGAACACTGCAGCAATCCCAGGACAGAGATGTGAGCATGAGAGCAGAGGGGAGCGTTGAAATGGCAAGAAACCGGAAGCTCAAAGTCCTGCTTGCGGACTGAGCGGAGGTGTTCCGCAAAACGGTCACCCAGTCTGCGCTTGGTCTCCCCAATATAGAGGAGACCACACTGTGAGCAGCGAATACAGTATACTACATCGAAAGAAGTACAAGTAAATCACTGCTTCACCTGAAAGGAGTGTTTGGGGCCTGGGATAGTGAGGAGAGAGGAGGTAAATGGGCAGGTATTACACCTCCTGCGATTGCAGGGGAAGGTGCCATGGGACGGGGACGAGGTGGTGGGGGTAATGGAGGAGTGGGCCAGGGTGTCGCGGAGGGAACGATCCCTTCGGAATGCTGACAGGGGAAGGGAGGGGAAGATGCGACTGGTAGTGGCATCACACTGGAGGTAGCGAAAATGGCGGAGGATGATGCTTTGGATATGGAGGCTGGTGGGATGAAAAGTGAGGACAAGGGGAACCCTGTCATGGTTCTGGGAGGGAGGGGAAGCGGTGAGGGTAGAGGTGCGGGGAATGGGTCGGACATGGTTGAGGGCCCTGTCAACCACTGTGGGGGGAAATCCTCGGTTGAGGAAACAGGAGGTCATATCAGAAGCACCGTCATGGAAGGTAGCATCATCAGAGCAGATGCGTCGGAGACGGAGAAACTGGGAGAATGGAATGGAGTCCTTGCAGGAGGTAAAGTGTGAAGAAGTGTAGTCAAGGTAGCTGTGGGAGTCGGTGGGCTTATAATGGATATTGGTAGACAACCTATCCCCAGAGATGGAGACAGAGAAGTCGTGGAAGGGAAGGGAAGAGTCAGGTCTCAAATCTGGGGACTGGATTTTTTGATTTGGTTCCTTTTGATTTTTCTTGCTCCTGTCTGACAAATATATTCTGAACCTCGGATCAACCCTCCCCTTTGCGTCGTGTTATAGTCTTGGTTAAAAAAGACACAAAACGGCACAAACACTCTGAAACATGCAACACGGTCACACTTTCCTTCAGTGACATTAACGTTGAGCTGTTTTCCAGTTTAAATGCAACTGCAAACACATTGCGCTCAAAGAAATTGTAGGGGATTGAGTTGCCATTCAAATATTAGCACTGAACATTTGTACAAGGAGGAACAGCCATTCCAAACTCACATCCTTCACAAATGCAACCACTGAGCTGTTTTCTTGTGTGAATAAAATTCATAAGAAAAGTTAAAGTTCTCAAGAAAACAGATGTAAACGATTGATAGCTAAACTTTTGAAGCAAGGATATGAATCCAAGATTTTCTAATTATTATACAAACACTCGAGCCAACAATGCTGAAGAGGCAGATCACAAATGCTGTGACAACTCAGGGCAGAGGAGGGCTCTCTTTATTCTCATCCCACTTCTCCACAGGTCACAACATCTATTTTAACTTTTCCCACTTCCTGAAACAGTCAATCATATACTCTATTTTTCCCAGAATAGAAGACACTGACCAGGTTTCTTTAATGAACACCAAAATGATTCATTTATTGTAGAACACGTTTTAAGTCTTCTTTCTTTTTCTTTTGGGCCTCCTTATCTCGAGAACAATGGATACGCGCCTGGAGGTGGTCAGTGGTTTGTGAAGCAGCGCCTGGAGTGGCTATAAAGGCCAATTCTGGAGTGACAGGCTCTTCCACAGGTGCTGTAGAGAAATTTGTTTGTCGGGGCTGTTGCACCGCTGGCTCTCCCCTTGCGCCTCTGTCTTTTTTCCTCCCAACTACTAAGTCTCTTTGACTCGCCACAATTTAGCTCTGTCTTTTTGGCTGCCCGCCAGCTCTGGTTTCTTTAATGAACAAGGTTTCTTAAATGAACAACAAAATGATTCATTTATTGTAGAACAAGTTTTAACTAGTCATGAAGTAAAGCATAAACACACAGGTGGAAATTTTATAAGTTCCCTTTTCACCTTTACTTTTAAAGTCATTTTTAAAAATCTTCGAGCCACATGCACACACACATACACCGGTTAACTGAAAAGATAATAGGGATTTTAAAAAAAAAATTAATTTTGTTTTGTTGCAGAAAATCCAGATTGCGCCCAATTGTTGAACAAATTCTCCGGACACAGACCTTGAGAATCAAACACTTTATTGCATGATATCATGGGGGATAACACCTTACCTAAAGGCGGTCCAGTGCTACTCCCAAAAAGCTACAGATCGCCGTGGACTTATATAGTATAAAAGAGGCAGAGCTAACAGTTTCACAATTAGATAAGCACCCACAAGACTGCCTCCGTAACGGTGCACCATGCAGGGTCCGAGGTCAGCAAAACATCAGTTTCACCAATAACAAGCTAGTTCCTTAATTCAATGCCCACTCCAGACACCACGTCTGGCCGTAACGTCTGATTGTGGTTAGCTGCTCTGTCTACATTTTATGACCGTTGGTTGTGGTTAGATTAGCTACAAGCTGTCTCCTGCTTTTCTGCTTCTACAAAGTTAAGTAATAATTAGCAAAGCTAAGAAAATTTCTCCAACAATCCCTCCTTTTATCATACCATGATAATACAGCATCATCATGAGTCGAGGGAGAGGCAGGGGCTTAAAGTAATCATTGAAGCATAATATCTTTTTCTGCCATTGCGCTGTAGCAGCCGCAAGGCCAAGCTAGCAATACATGATTGATTAATCTCATCTTAAATGTCCCCATAATATTCTGTTCTTAAAATTCTAAAATTCCGTTCTCACAGTCCCCTCTTGACTCTTCTACAACCCTTTTAAGAATCCTTCCCTTGATCCCACCTAGGTGCCTTGAATGGTCTCTATTTGTCTAGAAGCAGCCTTCAACACCCGGAGGGGTCGCACTCCATACGTTGCCTGCTTATATCACAAGGGGGCAGCGGGAACTCTGTAAAGGCATAAGTTTTGCAGGGGCTTCAAATACTTGCTTACAAAATAAAAGGGTGGTACACTTGTACAATTACAAATTCATTTAAACATCACTGTTACATTATCGATTGTATAAACATAATACAATTTCATAAAGTACATTGATCATTCATTTGCTCACTTTAAGTATATATGAAAAGGTTAAACAATTACCCTTTTACGGCATAACTAATTGTCCCTCCTTTGACAGAGCAAGTTCGAACACTAATTGCTTTTCGGGTAGCTGTCCAACCTGTGTTTATACATCCTCTTGCATCGCCTAATTAATTTCTTAAGTTGCCAAATTAAGTATGTCACATCTAACACCATGATACCCAAAACCACTATCAGGACATGGGAGATGATTCTAAACCAGGGGTGTATCTGCACGTCTGACCCCAGTTCCAGAAGTCCTCCTGCAAGGTAGAATCATTTATCTTGTCAATCACAACTTGTAGCATCTTCGACTGTTGTTCCAGCTTGCAATGGCTTCTAGCTGCTGTCTATCTTTACCCAAGTGTGTGGGCAATGGTTGAATCGTATATTCATCGTCCCGGAGGTAATATGTCAAATCCTCCTTAATACTTTCTGTCACAGTTATCGTTTCTGTCTTTTGTTTATGTATCTCTACCAACTCCATTTTCCCTACTCGGGTTGGTATTTGTGGGTTGAACCAAAATGTACTGTTGCTCACCGGACAAGTCCGTTTCTGTCCATACTGGTACTCCTTCACTGTGGTGGTTAAGCAATATCTCCCCTTTCCCATATAGTCCTGACAATGCTTTCCCAGCCTCCCTGATGCAATTTACAGTGGCATTTAATCCACATTTTGATTCTGCCAATTTATCTATAGGATCAGGACATATGATCACCTGGTTTTCCAGACTACACTCAGACAATGGACAATGTTGTTCCAATTACCTCTTTTCCAATTTCCACAACATAGGGTAAAATATCATTGTATTTTATGTAATCTTTTCCCCTTATCATTTTCTCATTACCAAATTCCTGTCTCAACAATTGTCACAGTAATATCTTGTACAACTCTCGGGTCTTCTCAGGGCACCAGTCAGGTAGCTGGATGTCTGAGAAAATCAATATTACCGTTACCAACTCAAGCTTTACAATATCATATACAATTTTATTCGTTTTTTATTATCGCAAGTCCATTTTCTGGTCCTGTAGTCAATGCAAGGCAAGGGAGACCAGTCACTTGTGGCTGTTGGGTCGTAACCTTACTCGTCGGTAATTCGGATGTGGGGTTAACCGTGGGGTTGGTGCTTCTTGTCTGTTTAATCTCACGACCTGAAATAGGAACTGTCCTTTTTTTATCTTAGAGCTTTAATATCTTGCGCTAGGGGGAGTTCGAGGATTGGCTGCACTCACTTTTGCTCTGTCTCATGCTTTTCCTGTGTTATTACTATTCCCAAATAAGAAACCTTTTCCTTCATTATCGGTGCCATTTTCAGCCTAACTTTCACTCTGACCTTCTGAAGGAAGGTGGAATATCGATGGATTATTATAAAATCCCTGGGAGAGACACGTCCAGATGTACTGTTGTCCCTTGAACATAAACGCAAATTTATATTCACACTCTTGTGCCAACTGTATGGACCATAACCCATTGCTAATGTTCAACCACTGATTTTGTTATTTTCTAAAACTTTGATTGTCCTCTTAAATATCAGATAGATATCCCTTTGAGTGCTTTAAATAACCACTCATATCAATTAAATTTTGCTTATTGATTCCAATTTCTTTTGCCCAGACTTGGTTGTACTTTTTGTACATTAAGGACAGAAGTGTTTGCAACTATCTTTCCTTCTCAAGCATTTTGTCTCATTGATAAAGATGCTATGATATTTGATGTCTGCAATTAAGTTTTAAATTCTCAAAGCTGCTGGATCTCTTGTTGTGGCATCAGTTCTCATGTGGCCTTGGAACCTGCCGTCACCTGCTTAAAAAGAATTCATTGTGGCTCTGCCCCTGAGCCCAATGGGTTAATTTGTCCAATTCTATCTGTTAACTTAGAAATGTAAAATTTGGCAATGTCCAATATGTATAAATTTGACTCTCAGCAATGCAAAAACTGCAGCGGGTTAAGTTCTTTGTTTGTCTCCAAGGGGGCGGAGCAAAACATTCTCAGCTGCGTCACTTTGCGAATTTTTTTTTTGATCAAAAAGAACTATCCATTTTAATTTTTTTTCAATCCTTTTGGTATCCTTAGGGTTTATAAACAACAAAATCATATGTAACATTTTCAACTTCAAAGGAAAGCATCTCCATCAGGAAAGACAGCATTTTTAGATTAAATGCCAATTGTTTCCAAATTCCAATTCACTGCAATAAATATTTAAAAAAAAAATCAAAACTGCCGATGTTATATGAGTGAGTCCCACGTCCGGAACTTAAGACTCCTCCAAACATGACATAATAAACTTGAAAGTTCATTGTTGCAACAAATGAAATTTCCAGTTCTTCAACTTAAACAGGTCAATTAACCTTAACAGTATTAATTCAATTCAGACTTATTAACTTATAATACTTATTACCTACACACAACAGAACAGAATAGCACGTGCTTATTTTAAAAGATAGGTAAATTACGTCATTTTTCTTGCTCTTTCTTCAGGTGCCAGCCTGTAATAAAACCAAAAACTAAAGAAAAAGTTATTTAACATTCTTACAACAAAAGATTTAACACCAGCTTTTTAAACAGACAGAATCTTTCCGATATCTCCTTTGTTTATTTATCTCTCCCTTAAAACAATATAACAGTCAATAAAACATGTCTTCAAATTTAGACTGTAAAATAAAACAATAGCAAAGTTTCCAATTAAAACAATGTTCCAAACCCCAAATTAAATTTCTGCCGGACATCTTCAGACCTTCAAGGCTGAAGCTTATCCCTCAGAAAATTGTTCATTGCCTTTTCACAGTTGCAAAAACAACTAAAAATAAAACTTTAACTTTAAATATAATTCAATTTTATATCCCATTCCTGGGTGCACAATCTTAAATCGAAATGAACACACTCAACAATCACTTTTCACACTCATTCAATTCCAAACAACTTAATCGACTCATGCTTTTCACATTGAAGCCAGACAACAAAGAGTTAAAGACAGTCAGTTCTACAGAACACAAACTGTAAAATCCAGATATTCAATTCATTCGCGGAAGCTTTCTCACAGTCGAATCAAAGACACAGTTACTTGTTTTACTCTAAAACATACCTATATTTAAAACACATATTTACCGTGGTGCTTCTGCGTCTTCTTCGAGGGGGGAAACGGACGTGGGTCACCTTTCTCCAGAGGACATGGATTACTCGTCCCCGGGGGCAACCCTCTCTTCTTGGAAGCCATTGAGTCCACTCTCACTTCTACTTTCTCAAAACCTTCTAATTTTATGAGTTAATTTCTATGGAATAAACAACATTAACACAAACAAAAGACAAAACCACACACAAGGAGACAAACAGGCGCAGTTAATGTTAAATTCTCAAGGTCAGCTAACCGGCTCATCCCTGTCTCTTCTGGTCAACGGTATTTTCGTTCTCCAACTCTTGTCACCCGCATCTTTCTCTGGGGCCAGATCAGCGGGTGTACTCAGGAGCCCCGAAAATGTGCCTGTTGGGTCAATTTGATAATTTAGTTACAGCCCCAGTCATCTCTGTCCCATATCTTGTCACCATATTTTACTCACTTCCCATGTGTGAGAGTTAACTTCGTATACTCAATGGGTTCAGGTATTCGGTCCAGCCGACTATGCCAGATTCCTAAATTTATTGGATTTTCCACTTATCTACTTTTCAACTTCCCTTCGCAGAATTACTCACTTCCCATGTGTGAGCTTAACTTACTCAATTTTAGACATTTTCTGATCAGGTTTCAGCCAATTCTTCCTTGACCCCTTTGTTCCCTTCGCCCATTTAATTCCTGGCCTTCACGTGGGACCCAATTGTCCTCTTAATTCCGGCTCAGGCTGGGTGATTGGGATATCAGGGTCGCAGAAAAGTTGACTTACCCCTGATCCTGTTGATTATTTTTTCACTAGGTTCTTTTGGGTCCCGTGAACTCAGGGATCCTGCCAACTATGCCAAACTGTTGGAGAAAATCCAGATTGTGCCCAATTGTTGAACAAATTCTCCGGACTCAGACCTTGAGAACAACACTTTATTGCATGATATCATGGGGGATAACACCTTACCTAAAGGCGGTCCAGTGCTACTCCCAAAAAGCTACAGATCGCCGTGGACTTATATAGTATAAAAGAGGCAGAGCTAACAGTTTCACAATTAGATAAGCACCCACAAGACTGCCTCCGTAACGGTGCACCATGCAGGGTCCGAGGTCAGCAAAACATCAGTTTCAACAATAACAAGCTAGTTCCTTAATTCAACGCCCACTTCAGACACCATATCTGGCCGTAACGTCTGATTGTGGTTAGCTGCTCTGTCTACATTTTATGACCGTTGGTTGTGGTTAGATTAGCTACAAGCTGTCTCCTGCTTTTCTGCTTCTACAAAGTTAAGTAATAATTAGCAAAGCTAAGAACATTTCTCCAACATGTCACAAACACAAAAAAAAAACCTCTTGGGCTGTTCACTTGCTCATTTTTGAAGAAAACATCAGATGAGATCTGTTGCTCCAAAATTGGAATACAGTCTAACTTCTGAGTATAGGTAGACAGGTCACTAGGGTATTGTAGAACAGTTATTTTCAGAACGCATTGAGAATTAATTTTAGCAGGCCTTCCTCAAAGACATGCGACAAGATGAATTAACTCAGTGGACTTCTCAGGGTCTTTTAAAGATTTTCTGGAAAACAAGCTGGGTTGTGGTCTTCTCTCCTTCCTTGACACTTCTTCAGGCTAACTTTATCAGCTGCTCACTCCAGCAGGTAAAACACACTGACTCTACAACCAAAAGCTTGTGAGTTTTCTGCTGTCTTAGGTGTACGCTGCTGCTGCCGAGCTTGTCCAATCAAGGGGCGCGAATGACTTCACTAACCACATCTCCCTGTTACCATGGTTTCTGTTCTATATTTAACTTGAATTATGTGACAAACAGTAAACATAGTTGCCAAATTGGCTCTTTTGGTGCTCTCTTGAAAAAGAACTGGTCCTACATTTATTCAGTTTGATTATGACTTCTTCAAAAAATATTTTAACAGAAGAAACAGAATCACTTCCTTAACAGCATGTACTTTCACTGAGCTACAGGTTATTGCAAGACTCTCTGGCTGTGTTTATTTTAGGTGATTTTGTACTCAGGTTCTTTTGGAATCCATGTGTTTGCAGATCTTTGTGAGTGAGAGATGTGGTAATATGTTTAAAAGATCTCCCTGTAAATTATTCATATCTCCGTCTTTCCCCGAACTTTGTGCAAACACATTAATGAGGGAATCACACACATCAAGCCGTCAAACCTGTCCGCTCAACATTGAAAGGTGACAGTATTTATTGTAACGGGGTTCCATTTATTGAGACACATCTTGATGATTCACACATGGAATGTATTTGTATATTATATTCATGACATAATGATGTAAATAAACACTTCCTTGCAAATGCCATGCTTGGTGAACATTTTCTCTGCTGATGCCCCCTGAATATATTAGAGAACATGGTGTCGAGGTTCAGATTAAAGTCTGTAAATATAGGCAGCAAACAGCAGCAGGGACTGCAGTGAACAAGATTTACGTGACATATGTGTGCTTCTATTGGTGGGTGAAATAAGATACTAAACACACAAAATCCTACATTTGAGCTCGCGTATATGATTGCTCTGTCTATGGAGACAGCATCAAAGAATGCTCAGGAATTTCGTCCTATGCCAGTGATAGTAACACACTTCAGGGGAACTTTAAAAATCTGGTAAAATCGGCTTTCACATAACAGATGAAATTGCACAGAGAAGTGTGAAGTGATACAATTTGGAAGGACGTATGAGGAGAGGCCATATAAATGAAACATTACAATTCTAAAGTTGGTGCAGGAGCAGAGAGACAATGTACACCAATGTTAGAAGGATTGAAAAGGTAACTAAGAGCAAACAGGACTCTTGGCTTTATTAATAGAGGCATAGAGTAAAAGCATATAAGTTATGCTAAACCTTTATAAAATGCTGGGAATGAATGGCCTCTTCCTGAACCTCCACAGAAAGCTTCCATTCCAGGTTTACACCCACTCATCAGGATCACTCTCCACAGATCCCGCCATTCCAGGTTCGGACACCCACTTCAGGATCACTGTCCATAGATCCCAGCACTACGGGCTCGGAGACCCTCTTTGGAGATCCTAACACTCCAGGCACAGACATCCTTTGAGGACCACTCTCCACAGATTCTGCCTTCCAGGCTCAGACATCCTCTTCAGAATACTCTCCATACATCCCACCGCTCCACGCACGGATATCTCAATCAGGATCCGATCAAAGAATGTTGCTTGTGACTTATCAGCTCAAGCCTGAATGTTGTTCAGGTCTTGCTGCTTGCAGGCACAGACTGCTTCAGTATCTGAGGAGTTGTGAATCATCAGCGAACATTCCCACTTCTGACTTATGTTGAAGAGAAAGCCATAAATGTAACAGCTGAGGATGGTTGGGCCTTGGACACTGCCCTGAGAAACTAGGTATCCAGTCATGAAAGGTGGAGGACAATTAAATAACGAACCAGATGAGGAGGCTCCAAAAACATCCCTATCCTCAATGTTGGTGGAGCCGAGCACGTCAGTGCAAAAGATGTAGCTGAAGCATTTGAAACCATCTTCAGTCAGAAATTGCTCAGTGGATGATTCATCTCGGCCTCTTGAGTACCCCAGCATCACAGCTTCCAGTTTTCAGCCAATTCGCTTCACTCCACATGATGGCAAGAAACAGCTGAAGGCACTCGATACAGCAAAGACCATGGGTCCTAATGCTACCCTTTATTGCAAGGGGGATGGAGTATTAAAGGAGAGAAGTGTTGCTACAAATGGTCATGGTGCTGGTGAAACCACACCTGGAGTACTGTGTACAGTTTTGGTTTCCTTATTTAAGGAGGGATATACTTGCATTGGAGGCAGTTCAGAGAAGGTTCACTAGATTTATTCCAGTGATGAAGGGGTTGTCGTATGAGGAAAGTTGAGCAGGTTGGACCAATACTCACTGGAGCTGAGAAAAATGAGAGGTCAATGTCTTGAGACATATAAGATTCTGAGGGGACTTGACAGGGTAGATGCTGAGAGGATGTTTCCCCTCGTGGTGGAATCTAGAACTAGGGGACACATTTTCAGATTCAGGGGTTTTTTATTTAAGAAGGAATTTCTTCTCTCAGGGGGTCATTAATCTTTGGAATTCTCTACCACAGAGAGCAGTGGAGGCAGGGTCATTGAATGTCTTCAAGATTTTTATCTACAAGAGAGCCAAGGGTTATGTGGGCAGGCAGGAAAGTGGAGTTGACGTCATGATCAGGTCAGCCATGATCCTATTGAATGGCGGAGCAAGCTCGAGGGGCCAAATGGCCTACTCCTGCTATTAGTTCTTCTGATCTTATGTTCGTATGATCTCATTGCAGCTTGGTCCAAACAGAGACGAAAGAGTGGAATTCGAGAGGAGAGGTGAGAGTGATTGCCCTTGAGTGAGTGTGGCATCAAGGATCCCTAGCAAAATTGAAGTCAATGGGAATCAGGGGGAAAACTCTCCACTTGCTGGAGTTGTACCTCGCACAAAACAAGATGGTTGTGGTTCGTGGAGGCCAATCATCTCAGCCCAGGACATTGCCTCAGTAGTTTCTCAGGGTAGTGTCGTAGACCCAAACATCCTCAGCTGTTTCCTTGACGACTTTCCCTTCAAAATAAGTCAGAAGTGGGAATGTTAGGTGATGATTCACAACTCTTCAGTTGAAGCAGTCTGTGCCTACAAGCAGTAAGACCTGAACAATATTCAGGCTTGAGCTGATAAGCGACAAGCAACCTTCTGGCCACACAAGTGCCAAGCAGTGAACATCTCCAATGAGAGAGAGAAAAAAATTTACCTTTTGATATTCAGAAGCATTATCATCGCTGAATCCCCCACCATCAATATGTTGGGGGTTACCATTGACCAGATACTAAACTGGACCAGTCACATCTATGCTGCGGCTATAAGTGCAGGTCAGAGATTAGGAATTCTGCAGCAAGTATCTCACCTCCTGATACATCGAAACCTGTCCACCATCTACAAGGCACAAGTCAGGAGTGTGATGGAATACATCCCACTCAACAACACTCAAGAAGCTCAATACCATCCAGGACAAAGCAGCCCACTTGATCGCCACCTAACCCACCACCTTAAACATTCACTCTCTCCCCCACCAGTACACAGTGGCTGCAGTGTGTACCATCTCTATATGCACTGCAGTAACTCGCCAAGTATCCTTCAACAGCACCTTTCAAACCCGTAAACTCTACCACCTCGAAGGACAAGGGCAGCAGATGCATGGGAAATCGCCATCTGCAGGTTCCCCTCCAAGTCACTCACCATCCTGACTTGGAACTATATCGCCATTTCTTCACTGTTGTTGGGTTACAATCCTGGAACTCCCTCCCCAACGGCAGTGTGAGTGTTCCTGCACCACATGGACTGCAGCAGTTCAAGACGGCAGCTCACCACTACATTCTCAAGGGTATTAAATGCTCGCCTTATCAGCGATACTCACATCCAAGAATGAATAAAAAACAAATCACTCTCCACAGATTCCCCACAATCTGGGCTTGGACATTCGTTTCAGGAGCACAGAGCTTTATATCACTGCAACATGAGTTCCAAACTTCATATTCCGTTCGCTTTTTACATTATTTTTTTACCATTCCACTAGCTTTTAGTAATTCTGTATTCGGGTCTCGGCTCCTCCACAGTTTCTAACATCTCACCTCTTACAAAAAAACCCTCTGATCTATCTTTCGTCGGTGCGAGATGACCCCACATTTTAAACTCCATCTGTCAAAGCATTGCTCACTCACTTAATCTATCAAGAAGATTTGAAAATAAATTTCTTGCCAAAGGATAATATTCTGCTTCTGCTCCCTCACGGTTTGCTTTTCCCATTAGTCTTTCACTTTGTGTAAATTCAGAGAAAGTAAAGATGGAAGGAAGGGAGGGAGGGAAAATCTTGCTCCGTTTCGTGATCCCAATTTGATCTTCATTCCAGTCCAATTTGGGTGAAGAATTCCAATTGTCTGTCTCAATTTTAATAAAGTAGAAACAATTCTGGAATCACCATCTGGAAATTTTCAAGAACAGGTTTCCAGGCTGACTTTATGCAAAAAGTCCCCCAAAAGAAACAATGCACTACACAGCTCACAAACTAACAATGAGGATGGGATTCGAACCCATGCTTGCAAAGCATAATGGATGAATCATCCATTACCTTAACTGCGCAGCCACCTTGACAGTTGCACACGCATGGCTGTCACCTTCAACACAACTCCTGGCAGTGCAGCCAACTGCAGTGACCTAATGGTTCAGGCGTCTGAGTGATGTTAATCATGATGTGATCAAATGATTGTTTGTTCCACTCTTTCCGTGGTGGGTTTTCACAATGAGTGGAAACGTGTTGGACATGGTCTGGAAATGTTTCACACCGCTCCATTCCCTGTTTCATTTACTTACAGAAGGTATATTTCCATCATTACACAACCCATAAGATGAACTTTTTTCAAAAGACTTCAGTGTATTTAACTCTGTGTCCAACACTGTGAGGCAGCTTTCTGTGTTTATAAAGAGTGTAATTTATTGACTGGTCTCTTGGATCTTGGATCAAACAGGGTAACAGACAGAGGTCTGTGTGCAGAGGGTTTGGAGGTGAGCTCTGATTCCTCACCCTTTCTGGATTGTGAGGAATAAAGAATGAATGAGAGAGAGAGAATGTGGGAGAAGGGATGATGGAAGAATTTTTCCATGAACCTGAATAAATGTGTCTCAAACACAGGATATCAAGAGCAGAACATTAACATAATCTGAGTTCCGCGATCTGGTCGGGTCCCATTCCCCTGAAGTGAGGAATGAACGGGTGGGAAATTCCACCTGGAGTTATATTTGTCTCCAATGAAGATGAGTTCACAGTGAGGATGGAATAGCTCAGTTGGGAGAACACGAGATTGAAGAACCAGGATACAATCCCTGGTTTCATCAGTTTTAATTTGGTGTCTCCATCAGTTTAAGTAGAGAGAATCAGAGGGGAGATTTTCCACTCTTGACCCCATGGGCTGAATTTTAAACTAACGGTGTGGCTCTCGGCAGAGACACCGTAAGCGGGTGTCGTCACCACACGAGTGAAATATGGCCGACCGACTCCGATCACGGAGCAGCCGACCAATTAATGAAGGGGAGGCTTGGGGCCCATGCAAACAAGGATCAGAGGTAGGGAACGAGGTGCCAATGGCACCAACATCTGACACAACGGCAGGTGCTGGCACCACATTTAAAGGACTGCCAGCCCTGCATTCACTGCTGCCTGGTTTAAAGGAGTGTCTTCCTGAGAGCACTCTGCTGTCCCAGAACCCGTTCGGCTGCCTCTGATGCCCCAGGACCCGTTCTGCTGCCTCTGCTGTCCCAGGTACCGTTCTGCTGCCTCTGCTGCCTGTTGAGTAAGGAGCTGAATGCGAGCCTGCAGTGACCATGGTCCCACGGTTTAGAGATGCCTCCCTGCAGATTCGCCTCCAGGTGGCAAGACAAAGGTGGAAGATCCTCTTCTCCAGTGATGGGAGGTGGAGACCTGTCCACCAGACCCAGCAAAGCTAGCTGGAGATAGTCGGTGAGGTCAGCCGACGTGGGGTCACCCCCAGAACATGGATCCAGGACAGGAACTGGGTCAATGACCGGATCAGGCGACAACTCAAAACACTTTGGACCCTTTGGACATGGCATGTGGCAGAGTGAGAGGGAGTGTTTGGTGGAAAGGGAGTGACCACCCAGTCATGTGTGTTGGGGAAGGGCAGCAGGACATGCTGCCTGAGGCTTGGCTTCATTTCGGTGAGAGGCGCACGTCAGTCATTGTATAACCTCACACAGTCCCTCGAGAGGGGCCACATGCAGGAGAAATATGTGTGTCCACATCATGAACTGCTGGACGATCACCATCAGAGATGTTGGGCTTGTCCCCGCTGGGAGACTAACTTTGTTCATCATAGTGGCTGCAGGAGAAGACATCCCACAATTGGAAAGAGCGTGTCAAGACTGTCGGTGGATGCCTTATCTCCATGTCCTCATCCCGATGGAGGAGGAGGCCATGGAATTGGCCGGGCAGCAAAGCTGCTGCTCCAGAGCTGATGGAGAGACAGGGGCACCTACCCAAGAGAGTGAGTGAACATCTCCTGGGGCACAAGGGAGCATCTGCTGCAAAGGAGCCACACTGCTCATCTGTTCACCACTGCAACAATGGAGCTGCACAGTAGGGGTGGTTGGAATGTCGTGATGGGCAGACCCTAACACTTCAATGTCCCTGTTTTCACATGCAGGCCCGGATGAACGACAAATGCAAAGAGCTGGAGAGACTGGGGGACAGCCGGACACGTCTGAGGAGGATGAGGGAGCCTCAGGGGGTGCACCATCACCTCATTCCCCTGCACCCTCCACCAGCACAGAAACTCTCATGTTGGTGGGTATCCGTTCGCTGTTAGATTCTGGCATCCAAACTGATGAGCACATCACAGACAGGCCCGGGCAGCTGGCGGAGGCTGTGACAGCCGAGGTCACTGGCAGTTGGTGGTCTGTGGGAGGCCAGGCCCATGCTGTGCCCCAGGCTGATGACGTGCCTGTGGTGTCACCAGCAACACGGGAAATGCTGCAGCTGCAGTGAGAGGTCAGGCAACATCTGGCAGAGTTGCCCGAGGCTATGTGTACCCAAGCACGGACGATGGAGGAGTCCATTCAGGCCTTGGGTGCCGCACTGTCTCTGATGGGGGTGTGTCTGGCTTCCTCCATTGAGACATTAGTGACTCTCATGGAGAGCCAGATCCAGCCGACCAATCAGTGGCCGCCGGAGATGTGCGCAGACCTGCACTCCATCACTTTGTCCATGAGCTCCATCCAGTGGTGACAAGGTGAGAGGGGGGACGAGGCACCTGAACTTTCCACTTGGTCCACGTCCCTCTCAGGTCAGCAGGGAGGTACAAGTGTGTCTTATAAGGGGGAGGAGCAGCTGGCTGCTACATCTGGGGTCTCCTCTCAGGGTGCTCCTGGTGTGGACAGCAGCTCCAAAGTCCCTCTGCCAGTGACACCAGTGATGCCAGTGCCTGCCTCCATCACCCTCGATGACAGTGGGGTTCTCTGTACCTGTGCAGGAGGCCCTCAGTGTGCCAGGGCCCTCCAGGCCTCAGGCAGCCAGAGGACGGCCGCCAATGTCATCCCAAGCCATGGAGCAGCAAGGTCAGCAGCCTGTCTCCACCTCAGCTGACAGAGCAGGGGGAGTAGCAGGTAGGAACACCCGGAAAAGATTTAAGAAGAGCACCTAGATTCACTGAGGGGTTCACGGGTGAAAGTACATTCCAGATGGATCGGGTTGTGTTTGGTGTCACACGGAATAAAGAAATGATGTTCTCTCACTATTTCTCCTTCCAATTGTTGATGCCCTTTGGTACTTCATTTCAACCCTTCCTCCCAAGGGGCTGGAAGTGAGGGACCAAGCCCTGAGTTCACAAAGCTTCGGCCTTGCCAGTGTGCGATGTGTACCTGGGCGCTGTAGTGTAGAAGGAAAGAGGTGACAACAGGGCTGCTTAAAGCTCAGGGTGGTGGTTGATGGCAAATGTTCATCCTGGAGTTTAGTTACTAGTGGTGTACCGCAAGGTTCTGTTTTGGGGCCACTGCTGTTTGTCATTATTATAAATGACCTGGATGAGGGTGTAGAAGGGTGGGTTAGTAAATTTGCGGATGACACGAAGGTCGGTGGAGTTGTGGATAGTGTCGAAGGGTGTTGTAGGTTACAGAGGGACATAGATAGGCTGCAGAGCTGGGCTGAGAGATGGCACATGGAGTTTAATGCGGAGAAGTGTGAGGTGATTCACTTTGGAAGGAGTAACAGCAATGCAGAGTACTGGGCTAATGGGAAGTTTCTTGGTAGTGTAGATGAGCAGAGAGATCTTGGTGTCCAGGTACATAAATACCTGAAAGTTGCTACCCAGGTTAATAGGGCTGTTAAGAAGGCATATGGTATGTTAGCTTTTATTAGTAGGGGGATCGAGTTTCGGAGCCACGAGGTCATGCTGCAGCTGTACAAAACTCTGGTGAGGCCGCACCTTGAGTATTGTGTGCAGTTCTGGTCACCGCATTATAGGAAGGATGTGGAAGCTTTGGAAAGGGTGCAGAGGAGATTTACGAGGATGTTGCCTGGTATGGTAGGAAGGTCTTACGAGGAAAGGCTGAGGGACTTGGTGTTGTTTTCGTTAGAGAGAAGGAGGAGGAAAGGTGACTTAATAGAGACATACAAGATAATCAGAGGGTTAGATAGGGTGGATAGTGAGAGTCTTTTTCCTCGGATGATGATGGCAAACACGAGGGGACATAGCTTTAAGTTGAGGGGTGAAAGATATAGGACAGATGTCAGAGGTAGTTTCTTTATGCAGAGAGTAGTAGGGGCGTGGAACGCCCTGCCTGCAACAGGTAGTAGACTCGCCAACTTTAAGGGCATTTAAGTGGTCATTGGATAGACATATGGATGAAAATGGAATAGTGCAGGTCAGATGGTCGGCGCAACTTCGGGGGCCGAAGGGCCTGTACTGCGCTGTGATGTTCTAATGTTCTAATGTTCTTTGTTGCCTTGGTTCCAGAAGGTGGTAAGGCTCAAAGGAAACGTGAATGTATAAGGGTGTCTCGTGTCTCCCTTGTGTGTATCTCATGGTGGCTTTCCTGCTGTGCCTGAGGTCCTTCATCTGGCACTGCCTGAGCAGCATCCTCCTCCACATCCTCATCATCAGAGGAGACATCACACTCCATGATATCCTCACGAGTCAACACCTCACCCCTCTGTAATGCCAGATTGTGCAGTGCACAGCAAACCACCACGATACACGAGACCCTCGCCGGGACATACTGAAGGGCTCCACAGGGAAAAATCTAAGCGCCTGAATCTCCTCTTCAGGAGACCAATGGCCTCTTAGATGGTCGTTCGGGTTGACCCGTGGGAGGTGTTGTACCTCTCCTCTGCATTCTTGTGTGGGTTCCTCACAGGCATCAGTACTCATGTTCTTACTGGGTTGCCCTTGTCTCCAAGGATCCATCTCAGAAAACGCATGGGGCCACGGAAAAGTTCTGGTACCAGCGACTGCCTTGGTATGCAGGCGTTGTGACTGCTTCCCGGGATTTGTGCACACACCTGTAGGATCCATTTGTGATGGTCACAGACCAGTTACACACTGAGCAAGTGGAAGCCCTTCCTGTTGAAGGCTGCTGGCTGGTCTGTGGGAGTCTTAATGTCACATGGGTGCAGTCAATGACACCCTACACCTGGGGGAATCCAGCGATGGCCCCGAATCCTATAGCCCTCTCAGATTGACTGTTTGGATCAATGTGCACATAGTCGCCGGCCCTCCTGAACAGGACATTGATGACCTCCTTGATGCACTGATTCAGTACAGACTGTGAGATTCCACACATATCTCCAGTGGATCCCCGCAATGATCTGCTGGTGTAGAAGTTCAGTGGCACGGTGACCTTCAGTGACACTGGCATCAGGTGCCCACCAAGTCCCATCATGGCAGAGAGATCAGTGACAACCTCCGTGGAGAGGCGCAGTCTGTGGAGACACTGTCACTCGGACATCTGCAGGTAGTTGAACCTCGGCTGACGTGATCCCTCCGCCTCCTTCTCCAGCCTCCTGTTCGAGGCTGGCCCTCCTGTGGGCCCCCAAGCTGCTGTGGTGTCCCTGCTGGTGCCTGCGCCTCCCTCCCTCCCTCTCTACTCCTCCTCCTCTTCAATGGGAGCCTCGAATCCAGGGGAAATGAGGCCCATGACAGGTTGTCCCTCCCTGAGTGTAAGGCCTTCACAGTAAACAACACCCGGCAACATTTACCTCACTTGTCACCCTCAATGAGGTGGCACTGCCCCAATGGAAACCTGGTGTTGCTCGCCCTGCAGAGCTGGCACATTGGCCCCACTCCTGACAGTGTTTCCCGATGCCCTTTCCCCCCCAACCTTGCTGCCAAGTGACGCTGCCTCACCCGATAGCTTCCCAGTGAAGCCAACACTCAGCTCCCACCTCCCAGTTACCTCCTTTAACCAGGCGAGGCTCTGAAGCCCCGTGGTTCCCGTGCACGATTAATTCAATTGGACCCAGTAAATAAAATTGCTGACAATTGGACTCATAACTACTTTAAATGCCTTCTTGCCGAGTGGATGTGAGAAGTCTGTCCTCCATGTCAGACGCCGACAGAAAATTCCGACGTCCTCCATCCCTATTTTATACACCCCCTCCCCCTCCCCAGCCTCCATTCCCGTCTCCAACGGTCCCATAAAATTCTGGCCCATGTCTCTAAGACGAATGGGAGAGAAACTACATCTGCTCCTTAGAATGAACAGGGAGAGCTGCTCTCTCTGTGTTTAAAGTGAATGAATCTGATCTTTACCTTGTCTTACTGGAACGTTCACTGTCTGGAAATGTCTGTTTGAAAATGTTTTCCTGTTATATTAATGGAGCAGAGGAGCAGATGTGAGGTGCTGTTCAACAGAGAGGTTTCGAAGTGGGTGAAGGGGTGGAGTGACGGTGTGAGTGAGAGGCGCAGTGAGTTGGCCATTCTCAATAGAGTGTCAGGAATGAAGGTCAGAGGAACAGACCAGGCTGGAAACACAGAAAGAGCGAGGAGAAGCTGGTGTGAAAAACAGAGATTAAACAACAGGCTTGTTCAAATGGTTTGGGTCTGGTGTTTCGAATACCCGGAATCTGGGTTCACTTCCATTCCAACTTAGCGAATTGTATCAACAATATGTTCATAAAAGCATAGACTGATACCCAAAGAAGGAGACCATTTGGTCCATTGTGTCTGTGCTGTCTCTTTGGTTGTGCTATCCAATTAGTCCGACTGCTCAGCTTTTTCCTGTAATCTGTACATTTTTCATCCCAGTATTTATCCCAATTGCTTTTCAAAGTTACGACTGAATCTGCTTTCAAGTCCTGATCAGACAGTGCATTCCAGATCACAACACATCACCGTATAAAAAAATCATTCCTCATTTCGCCTCTGGTTCTTTTCTCAATCACCTGATAAATACATCCTCTGGTTACTGACCCTTTTGCCACTGGAAACAATTTCTCCTTTTTTAACTTATTGAAAATCTTCTTGATGATGTCACATACTAGACTGCCAGTAAAACTGAAGCCCATGGAATAAAAGGGACAATGACAGCATGCATATGAAGTTTACAGACTGATAGTAACATAGAAGCAGCAGTAGGCCATTCAGCCCATCGAGCCGACCCCGCCATTCAATATGATGATGACTGATCGTCCACCTCAATGCCTTTTTCCAACACAATCTCCATATGCACTATGTCATTTGTATTTAGAAATCTGTCAATCTCTGCTTTAAACATACTCAATGATTGAGCTTCCACAGCCCTCTGGGGTAGAGAATTCCAAAGATTCACAACCCTCTGAGGAAAGACATTTCTCCTCATCTTTGTCCTAAGCAGCTTTCCCCTTATGTTGAAATTGTGTCCCCTGGTTCCAGATTCCTCAACCGGAGGAAATAGCTTCATCTACCTGTCTATCCCTTTAAATATATGGTAAGTTTCAATGAGATCACCTCTCATTCTTCGAAACTCGAGAGAATACAGGCTCAGTTTCCCCAATCTCTCTTCATAGGACAGTCCTGCCACCCCGGGAACAAGTCTGGTGAACCTTCGTTGTACTCCCTCTATGGCAATGATATTCTTCCGAAGGTAAGGGGATCAAAACTGCACACAGTATTCCAAAGTGCAGTCCAACCAAGGTTATATACAATTGAAGCAAGACTTCACTACTCCTGTACTCAAATCCTCTTGCGATAGAGTCTAACATGTCATTCGCCTTCCTAATTGCTTGCTGCACCTGCATGTTAGCTTTCAGTCACTTGCTGACAAGGACACCCAGGCCCCTTTGTCCATCTACACTTTCTAATCTCTTAACATTTAAGAAATAATCTACACATCTGTTTCTCCTACCAAAGTGGACAACCTCACATTTTTACACATGATATTCCATGTGCCACTTTCTCGTCCACTCACTAAGTCTGTCCAAATCCCCTTGAAGCCGCTTTGCATCTTCCTCACAACACACATTCCCACCTAGTTCTGTGTCATCTGCGAACTTGGAAATACTACATTTGGTCCCCACATCCGAATCATTGATATATATTGTGAACAGCTGGGTCACAGTGTGGTGGTGAACAGCTGTATTTCTGTCTGGAGGAAGGTTTACAGTGGGTTCCCCATGGTTCCTCAAAACTTCAAACTGGAAAAGCTGGGGTTGTTCTCCTTGGAGCAGAGCAAGTTCAGAACAACTTTGACAGAGTTAGAATCAAGGAATCAAATGGTTACAGTACAGATGGAGACCATACAGTCCATCATGTCCATGACAGCTCTTTGCAAGAGCAGATCAGCTAATTCCACTCCTCTGCCCTTTCATTGTAACCCTGCAAATTTTCTCTATTCAGGTGTTTATCCAATTGCCTTTTGAAAACCATGATTGAATCTGCCTCCAGCACACTCTCAGGCAGTGTATTCCAGATGCGAACCACTCGCTCTGTCCCACACCCCTGGTACCATTGCAGAAAATCTCTTCTGCTCATTTCATCTCTCATAAATAATTGAAATGAAATGTTTATTAGGAAATGCACAACATAAAAAGGAGAGAGAAATAAATGCTGAGTAAAATAGAAGTCAATGTTTGGAAGGTAAAAACAGCAAAAGATGTAACTTTTATTCTGGATGAGTGAGAGGAATTTATCACACTTTGGGGCTTTTGTAAGAGGATTTATTGATAAACTTGGGATTTGAGAGGAAGCTGGTTCATGGTTTACAGAACAAATTCAGCCCCTGGGATGGAGCCAACAGCTGCACGGTCCAATAACAGACAGAATGGGGACACTGTCTCAGGCCCAGTGAGCTCAGTCGATGAAAGCATGAAACTCTGAATCTCAAGTTTTTGAGTTTGAGCCCACGGTGGGTGTCTTCTATTTCCTTTTTAGGCTGATTTTACAGGCGTTATCCAGCTCTGAATTCCTCGGCAGAGAGTTCAAGGAGTGTTTGAAATGAGATTCAACAGCAGTATGAGAACGTCTCTCCTTGATTCAGGACTCTTACCTCTCTGCAGCATCTCGCTGCTGAAGATTGAACTTTGTCTCATTTCATTCTCAGCTCAGGGTCAGTGTGGATCAGTGAGACTTCTGGCTGTCTCCCACTTCACAACCCATCAGTGCTGAGAAAGCAATTGGGAATATTACTCACATGTTGTAATGTTTTATAAATACTTGAATGTATTTCACACTGTGTCTAACAGTGTGAATCTCCCCTGGTATATCAGCTCACCAACACTTCAACAGAACATTCACATAATGTGAGCTCTGAGATCTGTTCGGATCCCATTCCCAAGACCTGGAAAGTGGGATTGTGCTGGATCGCTCTTTTTCAGCTGGCACAGACACGATTGCTAAATGGTCTCATTCTGTGCCATAAATTTTCTCCATTTTCTTTGTTCCATGAAGTGAGGTGTGATTGGGAGGGGCAATTCCACCAGGGTTATATTTTCTACCAAAACAATGAGACAAGGGATACTTCACTTTTTTATTCATTCATTCATGCGATGTGGGCGTTGCTGGCTGGGCCAGCATTTACTGCCCATCCTTAATTGCCCTTGAAAAGGTGGTGGTGAGCTTCCTTCTTGAACCACTGCGGTCCATGTGGGGTAGGTACACCCACAGTGCTGTGAGGAAGGGAGTTCCAGGATTTTGACACAGCGACAGTGAAGGAACGGCGATATAGTTCCAAGTCAGGAAGGTGTGTGGCTTGGAGGGGAACTTGCAGATGGTGCTATCCCGTGCATTTGCTGCCCTTGCCCTTCCAGGTTTGGAAGGTGCTGTCGAAGGAGTCTTGGTGCATTGCTGCAGTGCATCTTGGAGACGGTACACACTACTGCCACTGTGCGTCAATGGTGGAGGGAGTGAATGTTTGTAGATGGGGTGCCAATCATGTGGGCTGCTTTGTCCTGGATCATGTTGAGATTCTTGAGTTGGAATTGCACCCATCCAGGCAAGTGGAGAGTATTCCATCAGACTCTTTACTTCTGCCTTATAGATGGTGGACAGGCTTTGGGGAGTCAGGAGTCATGGATGAGTGAGAGGAATATATCACACTTTGGGGCGTTTGTAAGAGGATTTAATAATAAACCTGGGATTTGAGAGAAGCTGCTTCATGATTTACAGAACAAATTCAGCCCCTGGGGTGGAGCCAACAGCTGCATTGTCATTACTCACCTCAGGATTCCAAGACTCTGACCTGCTCTTGTAGCCACGTTATTTGTATGGCTACCCATGGTAACCTCCATGATGTTGATAGCGGGGGATTCAGTGATTGTAATGTTATTGAATGTCAAGGGGAGATGGTTAGATTCTCTCCTGTTGGAGATGGTCATTGTCTGGCACTTGTGTGGTGCGAATGTTACTTGCCACTTATCATCCCAAGCCTGTGAGACTGAAATAGCTCAGTTGGGAGTGTGTTAGACTGAAGATCCCTGGTTCAATCTGGGGTTTTGGCAGTTCTCCTTTACTCTGCATCGCCCTTTGGTTTTGACTCTTGAGCTGCACAATTTATACTGAAATTATTTACCCAACTCTGAAGGTTGGATTGGAATCGAGTGATATCAAGGATGGGAAATATTTACATTGTCTGCTTTAGCTTATTCTCTATCTCCTTGTGTCCTTTTCCCCAGTTTTTGACTCTCTCGGGTTAGGGTGAACACTTGATTTGCTGCATTTGTCCCAAACTGAAGCCTTTTCCACATCTCTGGGCGGTCAGACTCACTCTGTCTGTTTTTGCTGCTCGTGACCATTAACGAGAACAGACCACGAGTTCAATGTTTATCAGCATACGGAAGATAATTGGAAAGAATTCTGTGTTACTCCAGACCAGTGACAAAGATGCAATGGATGTTATTCAAAATAAGTTCCCTCTGACACTTTATGTAAACTTGTTTGCATCTAAAAGTTGGATTTTAAGTGTTGCAAAAATGTGTCAAATTAATGACTGACCATGTGACAGCGCACATGGGGATCAAATCCACAGCCTTGTTGTTATCAACACTGCGTCCTAACCAACTGAACTAAGCGGCCTATAGACAGAGCCAGGTATGGGTTTGAGCCGCACGCTGTGCGGTTTGTGTTTTATTTCTCACAGTGGGTGACAGAGCGATTGTACAAACAATGGACACATCACATCCCTGAAACATTGTTCTGATATAAAACAGTGTGAAATAAGAACTGAGCATGGAAATGGAACCAGAAATCAGGACTTTAATCTATTAAAGTTGATCTTGAAATTCTACCATGCACGAACATGCCAAGAGAACGAACTCTCTTCTGATATAAAATCCAGGAACTTGAGCTGCTGTAAAACAGAACTGAGCTTGACGTGATTTGAACACGCAGCCTTTTGATTTGGAGTCAGACACGCTACCGTTGTGCCACAAGCTCATAGACAAAGCAAAGTGTTCCATTCCTGGCAGTTTTGCTTCTTGTTTAGATTCAGTGATTGAAATTAATTCAATCCTCATCTGACCTCCGCTCTGTAAAGGACTGCTACCCGACCTGAACCCGACGGGACCCGCGACCTGTGTCGGGTTCGGGTCGTGTCGGGTCGCTCTTGCGGGTTTTCGGGCTCGAGACAGGTTGGGTCAGGTTCGGCTCAGGCTGGGTCCAGGTCAGGCTGGGTCCGGGTGTGACACACACAGTAAGTATTAAATTTTGCTCTGCTGGGAAGTTGAGTTTAACAAGTGTCAAAAGTTGAAAAGCCAACCTAAGCTGGGAGTCTGGGACATCAACGAGGGAAACTCTGAGTCTGCGCAGTGAGCAAGTGAGCATCTCTATGATGTCATTGCGCTCATGCTGCAGCTTCCTGCAGATTCGGAATTGGGAGGTAGGTAAAGTGAACATTCCGGTGGTCGGGTAAGGCTCGGGTCGGTTTGGGCGTGGGAATAAATGGAGATACTCGGGCTGGGTCAGGCTCGGGTCCTTTGTGGTTCTGTCGGGTTCGGGTCGGGTTCTTTTCCTGACCTGAGCAGGCCTTTACCGCTCAGTTCAGTGCCTTATTTAAACTATTACTTGGAGTTCTGTTTTACAGGGTCTCGGCTGTTGAAGTATTTCTCAGACCCACTACTCTGATTAATCAGACATTTTGCTGTTAACTGCTGCTGCTCCAATTGAAATGTAAAAAAGAATTTCCAGTGACCTGCAACCAATGGACAAATACATTTCAGAAAGTTAAAGCTCATTCACCAATCCACAAATGTGTCTTTCTGCTTATATTTATAAACAACTCCTTCTCTCCACTATGAGAACTATACAATCACTACAGTTATTTGAAAGTTAGTATACGATGTTCCAGTTCATCAATGTTAAAACTGCAGCAGGTATTTTCCAGAAAACTTCTCTGTTGGAACCTCAGTCCCATTTAGATTGAAAGTGGACAATTAATGTCTTCACTTGTTCATTGTGGACAGGTATCTGACTTAGAATAAATCTCATTAACCTTCAATGAGGTGGCAGTATTTCTGTTCTCCCATTTTACACAGTCTGTCCTGTTCATGCACCATGTTTTTATTCTCCTCTCCCATTCTCCACAGGATACAGATTACAAGCATCATCAATCTAGCTGTTGAAAAGCATTGGAAAAATCTGGTCACACAGGTATTGAAACATTCATTATCTGCCATTTTACAAGTTGGTTGCTTTGAACACAGTACGATGTACAATCATCTTGAAAAGAGATTCTCTTCAATATCCAATCCAAACTGAATTGCAAACCTGACAGACAAACAGAGGAGAACAAGTGACTAGTGAAAACAAACCTCGTGGTGCTCATTTTCAGATTTATTGCAGTCATCTTACAAAACAAGTGAAAGAATATTACAGTGAAATTATTTGGTAAGTAGGTGTGACTTTTGTTGGTGCCTTTCTTTGCTCTGTTGGTGAAACTTCCTTGCACCTGACTCCTGTTCATGTCTCTGTTTCCTCTATTGAATGAGGAAGGAGATATTTGATCAGAAATCAACTGGATTGTTTACCTTTGAGAGGGGATTTCTGCACCATCAGGGCTGGAAACAGGAGTGAGTGAAAGACACTGTGTGGAGTTTGATTTTGTACAGAGGGAGAGCAAATCTAACAGGGCTGTGAGATATTGGCCTGGATTTTACAGCCCCATTGGCGGCGAACACTGAGACTTTCACTGCTATTGAGGGTCTGAACAGCACTGCAACTGCCGGTACATGCACACACTAACACCAGCATCTGGAAATTATGGAGGTGAGAAATGTGCTCAGAAGGAGCCTCTGATCATAATCGCACCAGCCCACTCTTTAAAGTGACAGGGACCTGTAGTTCAGCAATTTGGGCTCATTGCCCACAATGTATCCTGATTTTTAACTTGGTTGGCTTAGAGCCGGTACCAACAGGCTCAGGGCCTGCTCGGGAAGGAATTTCCTGTTGACACAACAGCTCCAATATTCCAGGAAGACACCGGCAGCAGCAGGGGTCGACTTTCAGAGGGAGTTAAGACATTTTAAATGTTGTATTTTGTTTCTTAATCGTATGTAAGTTTTTAGCATGGCCTTATCAGAGTTCTTAAATTTACATCTGACTTTTTATTAACAAGATTGAAGTGCTTTTAAAAGATCTCTAAATATATATGACTTTTTATCAAAGATTTACCTGGCTTCTTTGTAAAGACTTGAGTAAGATTGAAGTGACTTTTAAAAACTACATCTTATCCTTTAAAATCAGGCTTACATGTAGATGACATTGGAAGATGGCTTCAGAATAACTTAGACTATCTTTCTAACGGGTACTGCAACAGCCTAAGTCCTACTTTAAGCAAAAGCTGGCGAATTACAAAGAAACAATGTATTGAACATTTTATAGACTGTTGATGCAGATGGGATTCAAACTCATACATGTAAAACAGAAGGAATGAATAATACATCACCTTAACCTCTCAAACACCTCATCACCCAACTTTGTGCCAGCAACCTATCACATGTCTTTTTTGCCTCTATGGAAATTTGGGCAGAACGGTCACCTTCAGCTCAGATCATGACTGTGCCTCCAGATGTGCAATGATGGAAATGGAGCTTCTGTAAGTAAGTGAAATTTCCATCACATCAGGTCTTGGCCTATTGTCCAACACGTTTCAACTCAGTGTGAAATCCCACCACGGAAAGACTGGAACATACAATCATTTGATCACATCATGATTAACATCATTCAGACACCTGAACCATGAGGTCACTGACGAAGTCATGATGACTTCTAATTTCTCATGAAATGACAACTGAACTCACTGACTGGAAGAATTGCTTTAACTCCACGTGATCAGAGACGCACAGCCTCAGACCGACTTGGACGATGAATATTAATTGAATAATTTCTGTGTGAGGAATGTTCCAGCATCATAAACCAGGGGAACGTGCTGACTGAGCTGTGTCTTCATCTCTTCTGGGCAGTCGGACAGTTCACCCTTCATTCTGCTCTGATTCACTTTCCCAAAGCGGATCTACAGATTCTCAAATCTGGAGACTGGGTTTTCTTGTTAGGTTCCTTTCGCTTTTTCTTGCTCCTGAATGACAATATATTCTAAACCTCGGATCAACCCTCCCCTCTGCGTCGTGTTATAGTCTTGGTTAAAAGAGACACAAAACGACAGAAACACTCTGAAACATACAACACGGTCACACTTTCATTCAGTGAGATTAATGCTGAGCTGCTTTCCAGGTTAAATGCAACTGCAAACACATTGCTCTCAAAGAAATTGTAGGGGATTGAGTTGCCGTTGAAATATTAGCACTGAACATCTGTACAAGCAGGAACAGCCATTTCAAACTCACATCCTTCACAAAGGCAACCACTGAGCTGTTTTCTTTTGTGAATGAAATTCTTAAGAAAAGTTAAGGTTCACAAGAAAATGGATGTAAATGATTGATAGCTAAACTTTTGAAGCAAGGATATGAATCCAAGATTTTCTGATTATTAGACAAACACTCGAACCAATTAAGCTACTGAGCCAGATCACAAGTGCTGTGACAACTAAGGGCAGAGGAGGGCACTCTTTATTCTCATCCCACTTCTCCACAGGTCACAACATCGATGTGAACTTTACCCACATACTGATACAGTCAATCATATACTCTATTTTTCCCAGAATAGAAGACACTGACCAGGTTTCTTTAATGAACAACAAAATTATCCATTTATTGTCGAACAAGTTTTAACTAGTCTTTAAGTAAAGCATAAACATACAGGTGGAAATTTTAAAAGCTCCTTTTTCACCTTTACCAACTTTTAAAGTCCTTTTTTTAATCTTCGAGCCACATGCACACACACACACTGGATAGCTGAAAAAATAAAAGGGTTTTTTTTCCATTCAGCACTCTGTTACAGACAAAAAAAAACCTCTTGGGCTGTTTATTTGTTCATTTTTGAAGAAATCATCAGATGAGATATGTTGCTCCAAAACTGGAATCCAGTCTAATTTCCGAGTATACGTCGACAGGTCACGAGGGTATTTTAGATCAGTTCTTTTCAGAAGGCATTGAGAATTAATTTTAGCAGGCCTTCTTCAAAGACATGCGACAAGATGCATTAACTCAGTGGACTTCTCAGGGTCTTTTAAAGATTTCTGGAAAACAAACTGGGTTGTGGTCTTCTCTCCTTCCTTGACGATTCTTCAGGCTAACTTTATCAGCTGCTCACTCCAGCAGGTAAAACACACTGACTGCTACAACCAAAGTTTTGAGTTTTCTGCTGTCTTAGGTTTGCGCTGCTGCTGCCAAGCTTGTCCAATTAAGGGGCATGACTGACTTCTCTGTCCACATTTCTCCCTGTTACCAGAGTTTCTGTTCTATATTTAACTTGAATCATGTGACAACCAGTAAACATAGTTGCCAAATTGGTTCTTTTGGTGCCCTCTTGAAAAGGAACTGGTCCTACATATATCCAGTTTGATTATGACTTCTTCAAAAAATATTTTAAAGGGAACAGAATCCCTTCCATAACATCATGTACTTTCCCTGAGCTACAGGTTATTGCAAGTCTCTCTGGCTGTGTTTATTTTAGGTGATTTTGTACTCAGGTTCTTTTGGAATCCATGTGTTTGCAGATCTTTGTGAGTGAGAGATGTGGTAATATGTTTAAAAGATTTCCCTGTAAATTATTCATATCTCCATCTTTTCCCGAACTTTGTACAGACACATTAATATGGGATTCACACACATCAGGCCATCAAACCTGTCTGCTAAACATTGAAAGGTGACAGTGTTTATTGTGACGGGGTTCCATTTATGAAGACACATCTTGATGATTCACACATGTAAAAATGTGTATATTATGTTCATGACATAATGACATAAATAAACATTTCCTTGCACTTGCCATGTTTGGTGAACATTTTCTCTGCTAATGCCCCCTGAATATATTAGAGAACATGGTGACGAGGTTGAGATAAAAGTCTGTAAATATAGGCAGCAAACAGCAGCAGGGACTGCAGTGAACAAGATTTACGTGACATATTTGTGCTTATATTGGTGGGTGAAATAAGATACTAAACACACAAAATCCTACATTTGAGCTCACTTATAAGATTCCTCTGTCCATGGAGATAGCATCAAAGAATGCTCAGGAATTTTGTCCTATGCCAGTGATAGTAACACACTTCAGGGGAACTTAAAAAAAACTGGAAAAATGGGCTTTCACATAACAGATGAAATTTTACACAGAGAAGTGTGAAGTGATACAATTTGGAAAGAAGAATGCCATATAAATGAAACGTTACAATTCTAAACTGGGTGCAGGAGCAGAGAGACAATGCACACCAATGTTAGAAGGATTGAAAAGGTAACTAAGAGCAAACAGGACACTTGGCTTTATTAATAGAGGCATAGAGTAAAAGCATATAAGTTATGCTAAACCTTTATAAAATACTGGGAATGAACGGCCTCTTCCTGTACCTCCACAGAAAGCTTCCATTCCAGGTTTACACACACTCATCAGGATCACTCTCCACAGATCCTGCCACTCCAGGCTCGGACACCCACTTCAGGATCACTCTCCATAGATCCTGCCACTCCAAGCTCGGACACCCACTTCAGGATCACGCTCCATACATCCCAGCACTATTGGCTCGGAGACCCTCTTCAGAATTCCGAAATCTCCAGACATGGACATCCTTTGAGGACCACTCTCCACAGATTCTGCCCTCCAGGTTCAGACACCCTTTTCAGAATCACTCTCCATACATCACGCCACTCCACACACGGATATCTCCCTCAGGATCAGATCAAAGAATGTTGCTTGTCACATATCAGCTCAAGCCTGAATGTTGTTCAGGTCTTGCTGCTTGCAGGTACAGATTGCTTCAGTATCTGATGAGTTGTGAATCATCAGCGAACATTCCCACTTCTCACTTATGTTGAAGAGAAAGCCATCAATGAAACAGCTGAGGATGGTTGGGCCTAGGGCACTGCCCTGATAAACTAGGTATCCAGTCATGAATGGTGGAGGACAATTAAATAACGAACCAGATGAGGAGTCTCCAAAAACATCCCTGTCCTCAATGTTGGTGGAGCCGAGCACGTTCGTGCAAAAGGTGAAGCTGAAGCATTTGAAACCATCTTCAGTCAGAAATTGCTCAGTGGATGATTCATCTCAGCCTCTTGAGGTCCCCAGCATCACAGCTTCCAGTTTTCAGCCAATTCGCTTCACTCCACATAATGGCAAGAAACAGCTGAAGGCACTCGATACAGCAAAGATTATAGGCAATAATAACATCCCGGCTCTAGTACTGAAGACTTGTGCTCCAAAACTAGCTGCGCTCTCAGCCAAGCTGTTCCAGTAGAGCTGCAACACGGGCCTCTACTTGACAATGTGGAAAATTGCCCAACTGTGCCCTCTCCTTAAAAGAAATGCAGGACAAATCCAATCCGACCAATTGCCGCCCCATCAGTCTACTATCAATCATCAGCAAAGTGATGCAAGATGTCACCAACAGTGCTATCAAGCACCTCACACTGAACAATAATCTGCTCATCGATGCTCAGTTTAGGTTCTGGCTGGGTCTCTCAGCTCCAGGAAATAATTTGCCAGATAGAGTAGAATGTGGGAAAATGTGAGGTTATCCACTTTGGTAGGAAGAATAGAACAGCAAAATATTATTTAAATTGTGAGAGATTACAGAATGCTGCGGTGTAGAAGGATCTGGGTGTCCATGTACGTGAATTACAAAAAGTTACCATGCAGGTACAGCAAATAATTAGGAAGGCAAATGGAATGTTACCCTTTATTGCAAGGAGGATGGAGTATAAAAGTAGAGAAGTGTTGCTACAAATGTACATGGTGCTGGTGAAACCACACCTGGAGTACTGTGTGCAGTTTTGGTTTCCTTATTTAAGGAGGGATATACTTTCATAGGAGGCAGTTCAGAGAAGGTTCATTGGATTGATTCCTGTGATGAAGGTGTTGTCTGATGAGGAAAGTTGAGCAGGTTGGACCAATACTCATTGGAGCTGAGAAAAATGAAAGGAGAACATATTGAGACATATACGATTCTGAGGGGACTTGACAGGGTAGATGCTGAGAGGATGCTTCCCCTCGTGGTGGAATCTAGAACTAGGGGACATAGCTTCAGATTCAGGGGTTTTTCATTGAAGAAGGAATTTCTTCTCTCAGAGGGTCATTAATCTTTGGAATTCTTTACCGCAGAGAGCAGTGGAGGCTGGGTCATTGAATGTCTTCAAGATTTTTATCTACAAGAGAGCCAAGGGTTATGTGGGCAGGCAAGAATGTGGGGTTGAGGTCATGATCAGGTCAGCCATGATCCTATTGAATGGCGGAGCAAGCTCGAGGGGCCAAATGGCCTACTCCTGCTACTAGTTCTTCTGATCTTCTGTTCGTATGATCTCATTGCAGCTTGGTCCAAACAGAGACAAAAGAGCGGAATTCCAGAGGAGAGGTGAGAGTGATTGCTCTTGAGTGAGTGTGGCATCAAGGATTCCATGCAAAATTGAAGTCACTGGGAATCAGGGGGAAAACTCTTCACTTGATGGAGTTGTACCTCGCACAAAACAAAATGTTGCGGTTAGAGGAGGCCAATCATCTCAGCCCAGGACATTGCCTCTGGAGTTTCTCAGGGTAGTGTCCTAGACCCAAACACCCCAGCTGTTTCACTGACGACTTTCTCTTCAACATAAGTCAGAAGTGGGAATGTTAGATGATGACTCACAACTCTTCAGATACTGAAGCAGTCTGTGCCTGCAAGCAGCAAGACCTGAACAACATTCAGGTTTGAGCTGATAAGTGACAAGCAACCTTCTGGCCACACAAGTGCCAAGCAGTGAACATCTCCAATGAGAGAGAAAAAAATCTACCTTTGGATATTCAGAAGCATTATCATCGTTAAATCCCCCACCATCAACATCTTGACCAGAAACGTAACTGGCCCAGTCACATCTTTGCTGTGGCTATAAGCGCAGGTCAGAGATTACGAATTCTGCAGCAAGTATCTCACCTCCTGACACCCCAAATCCTGTCCACCATCTACAAGGCACAAGTCAGGAGTGTGATGGAATACATCCCACTCAACAACACTCAAGAAGCTCAACACCATCCAGGACAAAGCAGCGCACTTGATCGGCACCTAACCCACCACCGTTAACATTTAATCCCTCCACAACCAGTAAACAGTGGCTGCAGTGTGTACCATCTCCATATGCACTGCAGAAACTCGCCAAGTATCCTTCAGCAGCACCTTCCAAACTCGTGACCACTACCACCTCGAAGGACAAGGGCAGCAGATGCATGGGAACTCACTACCTGCAGGTTCCCCTCCAAGTCACTCACCATCCTGACTTGGAACTATATCGCCATTTCTTCACTGTTGTTGGGTCACAATCCTGGAACTCCCTCCCCAATAGCACTGTAGGTGTTCCTGCACCATATGGACTGCATCAGTTCAAGAAGGCAGCTCTCCACCACCTTCCCAACGGCAATAGGAATGGGTAAAAAATGCTAGCCTTATCAGCGATACTCACACCCAAGAATGAATAAAAACCAAATCACTCTCCACAGATTCCCCACAATCTGGGCTTGGACATTTACTTCAGGAGCACAGAGCTTTATATCACTGCAACATGAGTTCCAATCTTCATATTCTGTTCACTTTTCACATTATTTTCGACCAGTCCACTAGCTTTTATTAATTCAGTATTCGGGTCTCTGCTCCTCCGCCGTTTCCAACATCTCACCTCTTACAAAAAAACACTCTGATCTATCGTAGGTAGTAGATGACCCCTCATTTTAAACTCCATCTGCCAAAGCATTGCTCACTCACTTAATCTATCAAGAAGATTTGAAAATAAATTTCTTGCCAAAGGATAATTTTCTGCATCTGCTCCCTCGCCATTTGCTTTTCCCATTTGTCTTTCACTTGGTCCAAATCCAGAGAAAGCAAAGATGGAAGGAAGGAGGGGAGGAAAAATACTGCTCCGTTTCGTGATCCCTATTTGATCTTCATTCCAGTGCAGTTTGGGTGAAGAATTCCAATTGTCTGTCTCAATTTTAATAAAGTATAACAAATTCTGGAGTCACTGTCTGGACATTGACAAGAACAGGTTTTAAGGCTGACTTTACACATAAACAATACACTAAATAGTTCATAAACTAGCGACAAAGATGGGATTCAAACCCACGTGTGCAGAGCACAATAGATTAGCAGTCCATCGCCTTAACCTCTCGGCCACCTTGTCAGTTGCCCAAGCATAGCTGTCAACTTCAACACAGTTTCTGGCTGTGCAGCCAGCTGTGTCATGATGGAAATATATCTTCTGTCAGTCAATGAAGTTGGGAATGGAGTGGTGTGAAACATTTCCAGACCATGTCCAACACGTTTCTCCTCAGTGTGAAAACCCACCACGGAAAGACTGGAACATACAATCATTTCATCACATCATGATTAACAACACTCAGACACCTGAACCATTTGGTCACTGACGAAGTCATGATGACCGAATTTCTCATGAAATGACAACTGAACTAACTGACTGGAAGAATTGCTTTAACTCCACATGATCAGAGAGACACAGCCTCAGGCCGACTTGTCGGGTGGGGTAAGCAGATATCTCTGCTTCTGATCTTCACCAGAACATAGAGTGAGGTGCAACATTGATCATCAAACAGACTGTGAGAGAATACAACAGAATAAAACACATGGAGAGACACTGTGGAATAACAAATCGATTTGATTGGAATGTTGAAATATTGATTGGAATGGGTAAAACACCAGAAACAGCTGAATAAATTGGAATTTTCATCATTATATTGATCTGGGACAGAAAAGAGAAACTGATGGAAAGAAGAGACGAAGGAAGAAAAGAAAGGATGGAACTGTTCAGTTTTTTCAGTTTTTTCACTCGCCCATCAAAGCTGATAAAAAAAGATGCAAATAACAGAGAATTTCACCAGAAAGGGAGATTAAATGTTGCTAAAACCTTGGATCGAAGGATGCCCCAACAGATCACCTGTTTAACTGTCTCCCCACTTGGGGATTTCAATCAGTGAGCAATATTGTTCTCTGCTTTTTTTGTTAATTGGTCCCAGAACTGTCACTTGGAATTAATATCTGTGTTCCGAATCCTGAATAATAAAATTGTGAGTTTCTCGATATTTTCTGGACACAGTTCCTGCTGAAAGAACTAAGCACTCTTTTCTAATTTACACAATTTGAGATACTCACTCATCAAGCCTGCTAAGCTAGCATCCTTGGTGCTGCTCTCTCTTCTCCCAAACTTCATCTCATGTGACTGTTACATCATCACTCTGACAGTGGGAGGGGTTGATCCCACTATCTTCAGCATTAACCCTTTACATCCTTACACCACACTGTCTGTCCAAAAAAAGTGGGTGGAGGGAACTTCCCTCATTTATCAAAACACCAACAACAGCACAGTGGCGCAATGGTTAGCACCACAGCCTCACAGCTCCAGCGACCAGGATTCAGTTCTGGGTACTGCCTGTGTGGAGTTTGCAAGTTCTCCCTGTGGCTGTGTGGGATTCCGCCAGGTGCTCTGGTTTCCTCCCACCTCCAAAAGACTTTCAGGTTGATAGGTAAATTGGCCATTGTAAATTGTCCCTAGTGTAGGTACGTGGTAGGAGAATGGTGGGGATGTGGTCGAGAATATGGGATTAATGTAGGATTAGTATAAATGGGGGGTTGCTGGTTGGCACAGACTCGGTGGGCCGAAGGGTCTGTTTCAGTGCTGTATCTCTAAATAAGAAAAGTAAAATAAAAGCTACCAGTCGTAAATCAACTCAAACCCATTAGAGAGATAGAGGGAGACTGTCAGAGAACTTCCTGCATCCAGTCCTGACCCTGTCACACTCAGCAGCTTCTCACCCAGACCCCACTCTCATCAACACTGAACATTGTTACCGAGACCCTTCAAATACTGTTTATAAAAGGTGGAAAAATTCAAACTTCATCACAGCTAGATTGAATAGAACAAAGTTTAATATCTTCTCTTCATCACTCGGTAACCACATGAGACAGTCCTTAAATCAGTAGCATAAATTATCAGCTGGAAGAATGTTTGTCATTGGGTTGAATCATTTCTGTGTGAGGAATGTTCCAGCATCATAAACCAGGGGAACGTGTTGACTGAGCTGTGTCTTCATCTCTTCTGGACAGTTCACCCTTCATTCTGCTCTGATTCACTTTCCCAAAGCGGATCTACAGATTCTCAAATCTGGAGACTGGGTTTTCTTATTTTGTTCCTTTTGATTTTTCTTGCTCCTGAATGATAACATATTCCAACCTCGGATCAACCTTGCCCTGTGTCCGTGTCTCGGTTAAAAGCGACAAATAACGGCACCAACATTCTGAAACATACAACACAGTCACATTCTGCTTCAGTGAGATTAATGCTGAGGCAGTTTCCGTGTCGAATGCGATTGTGTACAAATTTCTCTCAAGGAAATTGTGAGTGACCAAGTATTTGCACTGAATTTCTGTGCAAGAAGGGACAGTTTCAAACAGCCATTCCCAAATCACTTCCTTCACAAAGACAAAGACTGTGCTGTCTTAATGTGTGACTCAACTTCACAAACAAATTTGAACTCGAAGTTCAGGAGAAGACAGAGATGTGAATGATTGACAGTGTAATCTTTAAATCATAATTTTCCGTTTCTTCGTTGAAGTGAGGCTCAACCCTAAGCCACTAGAGATCGCGGAGAGCTACAAACTTGGATCCAGAAATCAGAAAAGTAGTGAAACAGTTGGTGAGTACATTGTGACACTGAAGAATTTATCACCACATTGCAACATTGGCACATTCTTAGACCGTACATTATGAGACAGATTTGTGCTTATATTGGTGGATGAGGAAAGATACTAAACACACAAAATCCCAATTTGAGCTCGTGTGTAAGATTGCTCTTTCCACGGAGATGGCATCAAAGAATGCTCATGAATTTCGTCCTATGCCAGTGACAGTAACACACTTCAGATGAACTTAAACACACTGGTAAAATGGGCTTTCACACAACAGATAAAATTTTACACAGAGAATTGTGAAGTGATACAGTTTAGGAGGAAGAATGAGACAATGTACACCAATCTTTTTTGATCAAGGTTTGAAAAGATTGCTAAGAGCAAACAGGACACTTGGCTTTATTAATAGAGGCATAGAGTAAAAGCAAATAAGTTATGCTAAACCTTTATAAAACACTGGGGCTGAATGGCCGACTCCTGCACCTCCACGGAAAGCTTCCACTCCAGGCTCGCGCACCCTCTTCAGGATCACTCCCGCCTCTCCACGCACGGATATCTCCCTCAGGATCAGATCACAGCTCCACAGTCCTGCCACATCCAGTCGTGAATGGTGGCGGATAATGAAATAACTAACAAGATGAGGAGGCTCCAAATACATTCACATCCTCAATGATGGTGATGCTAAACACGTCAGTGCAAAAGATGAAGCTGAAGCATTTACAACCATCTTCAGTCAGAAATATTAAGTGGATTTGAGCTGTGCTAATTTCAGCTCCTCATGCTGGCTGGTGCCTTGGTTCTCTGGTGCTAATTTCAGAGTAAATCATGCAGCTTGACAATTGGAGCCAAAGAAAAATACACAGGAGAGGTTGAAAGTGCCAAAACCTGGGATCGAACCAAGAACTGTTAGAACAGCACGAACTCAACAAAGCTTTTTCAACAACACACTAAAGCCACCATTCTGGCACTGCTTTGGAAGACAATATATACATTAAAGTGTTTCTAAAAAGTTACAGAACACAACATATCAGTAATATTCCCCATTGTTTTTTCAGTACTGATGGATTGTGAAGTGGGAGACAGCCAGAAGTCCCACTGTGCCACACTGACCCTGAGCTATGAGTGAAATTAGATAAAGTTCAATCTTTAGCAGAGAGATTCTGGAGAGAGGTAAGAGTCCTGAATCAAGGAAAGACTTTCTGACACAATAAAAGCAAAATACTGCAGATGCTGGAAATCTGACAAAAAAACAAAAAGTGCTGGAAATACTCAATAGCTCTGGCAGCATCTGTGGTGAGAGAAACAGAGTTAACGTTTCTGGTCTGTGACATTTCATCAGAACTGACACTGGTTAGAAAAGAATTAGGTTTTAAACAAGTGAAGGGGAGGGGCATGTGGGAGAGAACAAAGGGGAAGGTGTTTGATAGGGCAGAGGGCATTAGAGATTAAATAACAAAGCTGTCCTGGGACAAAGGCAAAGAGTGTGTTAATGCTTGTGGTTGCCTGACACCAGTCATACTCTGATGTTATTGAACACAATGTTCAATCCACAAGGCTGCAGAGTGCCGAATCAAAAGGTCGGGTGTTGCTCCTCGAGCTTGGGTTGATTTTCACTGGAACACTGGAGCAGGCCAAAGACAGAAATGTTGACATGAGAGCAGGGGGGAGTGTTGAAATTGCAAGCAACCAGAAGCTCAGGGTCATGGTTTCGGCCTGAGCAGAGGTGTTCCACCGAATCTGCGTTTGGTCTCCCCAGTTTAGAGTAGACCGCATTGTGAGCAGTGAATACAGTATACATAATTGAAAGAAGTACAAGTAAATAGCTGCTTCACCTGAAAGGAGTGTTTGGGGCTTTAGATAATGAGCAGAGAGGAGGGAAAAGGGCAGGTATTATATCTCCTGCGATTGCATGGGAAGGTGCCTTCTGAAGGGGACGAGGTGTCAGGGTAATGGAGGAGTGGACCAGGGTGTCGCGGAGGGAACAATCCCTTCAGAATGTTGACAGGGGAATGGGAGGATGCGTTTGGTGGTGGCATCACGCTGGAGGTGGCGGAAATGGTGGAGGATGATCGTTTGGCTGTGGAGGCAGGTGGGGTGGAAAGTGAGGACAAGGGGAACCCTGTCGCAGTTCTGGGAGGGAGGGGAAGGGGGAAGGCAGAGGTTGAGGGTCCTATCAACTGCACTGGGAGGGGGCGGGGCGGGGGAGTAGTTGAAATCTGGTGATGTTGTTGAATGTAATTTCAAATACTCCTTGAACTCTCTGCTGATGAAGACTGAAAAAGGGAAGAACAACCACACAACAAGGGTCTCAAATCCAAGACCCTGAGATTAAAAGTCTCATGCTCTACCAACTGAGCTAACAAGGCCTGATACAGTACTTCTACTCTGTCTGCTATTGGACGGATGCAGCTGTTGGCGCCACCCTAAGGGCGGGAATTTGTTCCACCAACCATGAAGCAGCTTCCCATCAATTCCCCAGATTATCAGTAAATCCACTTACAGAAGCCCCAAAGTGTGATATATTCCTCTCACACATCAATAATAAAACTGAAATCTTTTTACCTTCCAAATGCTGCCATCTATTTTGTCAGTATTTATTTCTCTCTCCTTTTTATTTAGTTCATGCATTTCTTCAGAATTTCTTTTCAAATTATTTCTGAGGGAAGAAATGAACAGATCTGGCAGCTCAAAACTGGGCATCCATGAGGCACTGTGGGTCATCAGCAGCAGCAGAATTGTATTTAAACACAATATGTTACCTCATGGCCTGGCATATCCCTCACTCTACCATTACCATCAAGCCAAGGGAGCAATATTGGTTCAATGAAGTGTGCAGGAGGGCATGTCAGGAGCAGCACCAAGCAGACCTAAAAATGAGTGAAGCTACAACACAGGATTACTTGCATGTCATATAGCGGAAGCAGCATGCAATAGACAGAACTGAGTGATCTCACAACCAACTGATCAGATCATAGCTCTGCAGTCCTGCCACATCCAGTCCTGAATGGTGGTGGATAATTAAACAATTAACAGGAGGACGAGGCTCCACAAATATCCCCATCCTTAATGATAGGGGAGACCAGTATATCAGTGCAAAATATAAGGTTGAATCATTTGCAACCATCTTCAGCCAGAAGTGCCAAGTAGATAATCCATCTCGGCCTCCTCCTGAGGTCCCCAGCATCACAGGTGCCAATCTAAATCCACTTCACTCCACATGCTATCAAAAAATGGCTGAAGGCTCTGGATACTGACAACATCCTGGCTGCAGTGCTGAAGACTTGTGCTCCAGAACTAGCCACGCCGCCCGCCAAGCTACAACACTGGCATCTACCCAGCAATGTGGAAAATTGCCCAGGTATGTTCTGTATACTAAAGGCAGGACAAATCCAACCTTGTCAATTCCTCCCCGATCAGCCTCCTCTTGATCATCAGTAAAGTGATGGAATGTGTCGTTGACAGTGCTATCAAGCAGCACATACACAGCAATAATCCACTCACCAATGCTCATTTTGGGTTCTGCCAGGGCCACTTAGTTCCTGACCTCATTATGGCCTTGGCCCAAATATGGACAGAAGAGCTGAATTCAGGAGGTGAGGGGAGGTGACAGTGACTGCTCTTGCCAAGGGCATCAAGGAGCCCTTGCAAAATTGAAGTCAATGGCAATCAAGGAGAAAAATCTCCACTGGTTGGAGTCATACCTTGTGCAAAGGAATATGGTGCTGGTTGTTGGTGGCGAATCATCTCAGCACCAGACATCGCTCAGGAGTTCCTCAGGGTAGTGTCCTAGGCCCCAACCGCCTTCAGTTGCTTCATCAATAAACTTCCTTCCATCATAAGGTCAGAAGTGGAAATGTTCACTGATGATTGCAAAATGTTCAGTTGCATTAATAACTCCTCAGATACTGAAGCAGTCCGTGTCCATATGTTGAGAGACCTGGGCAAGATTGGGCTTGGACTGATAAGTGGCAAGTAACACGCACGCCACAAAAATGCCAGGCAATGACCATTTCCAACAAGAGTGAATCTAACCATCTCCCCTTGACATTCAATGATATTACCATTGCTGAATCCTTCACTGTCAACATCCGGGGGGTTACCAATGAGCAGAAACTGAATTGGATCAGTCATATAAATACCATAGCTACAAGAGCAGGTCAGAGGCTGGGAATTCTGCTGCAAGTATCTCACCTCCTGTCCACCATCTGCAAGGCACAAGTCAGGAGTGTGATGCAATACTCCCCACTTGCCTGGAAGAGTGGAGCTCCAACAACACCAAAGAAACTCAACACCATCCAGGACAAAGCAGATCACTTGATCAGCACTCCACCCACTACTTTAAATATTCACTTCCTGCACCACCAGTGAACAGTGGCAGCAGTGTGTACCGTCTACAAGATGCACTGCAGCAACTCACCAAGCCTCTTTCGACAGCACCTTCCAAACCCCCAACCTCGACCATCTAGAAGGACATTGGATGAATGGGAACACCACCATCTGCAAGCTCCCCTCCAAGTTACACACTGTCCTGACTGGGAACTATATCACCATTCCTTCACTGTCACTGGATCAAAATCTTGGAAATCCCTTCCTAACAGCACTGTGGGTTTACGTACAACACGTGGGCAGCAGCAGCTCCAAAAAGGCGGCTCACCACCACCTTCTCAAGGGCAATTAAGGATGGACAATAAAGGCGGCGTTTGCTGACAACGCAACCACCAGGTGGCACAACTCGCTTTCCGCCCCTCCTTCGCACCAGCCACTTCCACACTCCACAGTCGCTCGCTCCAGACCTCGCTGCTCCACCCCCCCTACTTCCCTGGCCGATTGTCTCCCGATCACGTCATCCCATTCTCTGGTCGTTCGCTCACTCCCCACCCCCCACCTCCCCTCCAGCTGTTACCTCAATGCGGCGCTGCTTCCCTTCTCTCGGCCACTTTCTCCCACGTTTGTCCAGTCTCCACGCTCCGCCAGAAGAAGCAAGGTGAGCTGCAAAGTGTAACGTAGGAGCGAGTAGTGAGTGGCCTAGAGGAGGGAAGTGGCACGGCCTAGAGCTAGCGGCTGGAGCGGGGGATGGGGGGCAGAGAGCAAGCGGCCATAGTACTGGACGACGCGAGTGGGGAACAATTGTCCAGGGGAGCATCGAGGTGTGGAGCGAGCGGCTGAGGGGAGGAAGCGTCGAGGCCTGGAGCGAGTTGCCGAGGGGGGAGATCTCCAGCTTCAAAGTCTCCTATTCAGCCGCTTCCTCCAGCTGAGTGAGGGGCTGGATACCCGATGACGCTTTCGCGCACATGTGCGAAGATGGACCAGGCGCGGATATGCGATGATGTTGGTGCTGCGCAATGACATGATCCTACGCCTGTGCCACTTAATCCTGGCAAGATGTAGCTGTGCCTATGCACAGCTTGGCACCGTCCGATGATGTCAGCGGGCCGCTGCGTTGACAGGAATCATATTGTGTCAGCAAGGCCCACATCCCATGAAAGAATAAAAAAGAGATTTACCACAATGGTAGCAGGGTGAGGGATTTCAGTTCTGTGGAGAGATTGGAGAAGCTGGGGTTGTTCTCCTTGCAGCAGAGAAAATTCAGAAGAGATTTGACACATTTGTTCAAAGCCATGAAGTTCTTCAATAGTTTAAATAAGGAGAAACAGTTTCCAGTGGTAAAAGGGTCAGTAAGCAGAGGACACAGATATCAGGTGATTGGCAGAAGCAGCAGAGATGACATGAGGAACCATTGTTTACACAGTTATGTGTTGTGATAAAGAAAGAAAAGACTTGCATTTATATAGCACCTTTACTGACCACTGGACATACCAAAGCACTTTATAAACAATGAAATACTTTTGAAGTGTCATCACTGTTGTAATGTCAGAAATGCAGCAGCTAATACCCACAAACAGCAATGTGATAATGACCAACTGATCTGATTGAGGGGCAAATATTGATCACAACACCAGGGAGAATTGCTCTTCACTTGTTTGAAATTGCAGCATGGGATCTTTTACATTCACCCAAACATGCAGACCAGGTCTTGGTTTAACATCACACCTGAAAGGCAGCACCTTCAACACCCTCAGTGCTGTACTGGAGTGTCAGCTGTGAAATTTGAACCCAGAAGCTTGTGATTTCGAGGTGAGTGTGACCAACTGAGCCACAGCTTTTACCTGAGTCTCAATCCTTCTACCAACAGTTTCTCTCTATCGGGTCTGTCACGACCCCTCATGATTGTGAACACCTCTATCAAATCTCCTCTCGAAGGAGAACAACCCCAGCTTCTCCAAGCTATCCACATAACTGAAATCCTAACCACATGTTGCAGGAAGGAATTTTTCCTCAAGTTCCTTCTGGTTTTGTGAGTCACCTTAAATCTGCAGCCTTCGGTTATTGACCGTTCAGCAGTTAGAAGCAGTTCCTCAGTATTTACTCTACCTCAAACCTTCAAGGAAGCTCTGCAAAGTAACTGAAAATCAAGTTGTCAGAAGTGGGATTTAAACACATGCCTCCAGTGAAAGCTGCAACCTGAACAGAGAAGCTCAAACCGCTCAGTCACCTCAACTCTTCAGACCTTTTTGACCTCATCATCACTTCTGCAATTTGAAAGGTTCACTCAGTTCAGGAACTTGTTCAATATTGCTGGAATGCTCAGTGATTGGGATATTAACTCCCCCGGGTTTTCCTGAGCTTGTTCTCGGTGTATGGGGATGTTTGTCCTGGGCAGTGGAATCTTGCATCCCTGTAATGGACATTAACCCACTGATTGAATCTGTATTCACTGCTTTCTGCTGGTGCTGGGTAATTGCAGAGTGTGGGGCTGGAATGTTGCTGCTTGTCCCGGCCTCACTCACTCTGGGGAAGAGTGAATAATTGTTTCTGTATCTGAAATGTGGCTTCGATCTGCTGTTATTAACCGAGGCAGGGCTGCAGAAGGATACGTTAATAATCTCTCACTAATCAACTGTAAACAGTCAGAATGTGTAACTTTGAGCAGCGCTTTCTGCACCGTCAGGGCTGGAAAGTTGAGGGAGGGAGAGACACTGTCAGTATCTGAGTGTGTACAGCACTGTACAGAGAAAGAGCCAATATACCGGGGCTGAGACAAAGTGCATCTTTTCACATTTAATCACAATAATATCCACAGTCAGGAACTGAAAAGGATGAAAAACCGAATAGCAAGAGCAAAAGTAAGAAATGTAAGTAATTATAGATTAGCTGATCAGCTTTCACTGTGTTACCTGGTAGTCTACTGTTTTATATTCAATGCTCTCTCCGCTGTGGCCAGGGAATGATTTCTTCTCAAAGGCTGAACATTAACAAAACTGCTTGTAATTTAAAATCTTTTAAAAGTAATTCCATGGAGCGAATGGGGCAAAGTCAAATAACTGCACCAATTATAGGAGAGCTGGTTGGTGATGACGTGGATGTGTCTGCAGTGTGCAGGACCAGACTGTTTCTATAGATTCACGATGAATGTTCCATCCTTTATTTATAACAGTAAAACTGATCGTGGACAATGGCTATTCTGGTTGCAGCAGCCTGAAGATTTAACTCATTAACACCCTGCTTTCGGGTAATTTAGAAAGCACAACATGCAGCTCTGTCAGTTAGTGTGCTTGTTTGTTAACCCACAATTTGATCGTTCAAGCACATAAATGGATGAGGCTTTATTAACTTAAACTCTTCTACATCTGCTATATTACTCTTGCTTTTGATTTTTCAAAGATAAGGTTAATCAAGTCTTCCTTTGTGAAATCCATGCTGACTGTGTTTTATTATTTTTCATTTCCATCTGCATTTTCTTCTTCGGAGGATTACAGGATATTATCATTTTTTTATTCATTCATGGGAGGTGGGTGTCGCTGGCTAGGCCAGCATTTATTATCCATCCCTAATTGCCTTGAGAAGGTGGTGCTGAGCTGCCTTCTTGAACCATTGCAGTCCATGTGCTGCTGTTATGAAGAGAGTTCCAGGATTTTGACCCAGCAACAGTGAAGGAACGGTGATACAGTTACAATTCAGGCTGGTGTGTGGCTTGGAGGGGAACTTGCAGGTTGTGGTGTTCCCATGCATCTGCTGCCCTTGTCCTTCGAGGTGATAAAGGTCGCAGGTTTGGAAGCTGCTGTCTAAGGAGCCTTGGCGCATTGCTGCAGTGCATCTTGTGGATGGTACACACTGCTGCCACTGTGTGCCAGTGATGGAGGGCATGAATGTTGTAAATGGGGTGCCAATCAAGTGGGCTGCTTTGTCCTGTTGAGTTTCTTGAGTATTGTTGGAGCTGCACCCAGCCAGACAAGTGGAGAGTATTCCATCACATCCCTGACTTTTGGACAGGTTTTGGGGAGTCAGGAGGTGAGTTACTTGCCGCAGGATTCCTCGTCTCCGACCTGCTCTTGTAGCCATAATATTTATATGGCTACTGCAGTTCAGTTGGTGCTCAATGGTAACCCCAGGTTGTTGAGAGTGGGGGATTCAGCGATGGTAATGTGGAAGTGAGCAGAAAGACATGGCACTATGCTTAATGGGAAATATAGCAAGTTATGAATAGTAGCTTTGCTAAGCTTTGATTTTAAGTGGCAGAAACCACAATGAAATAGTTGAAAGTAAAAGCAGAGAGTGTGAGATTGTAAAGACTAGCCGACACTGGTAATTGCAAGGACATCGGTTCTTTTATGGCCTGATTGTGTGACTCCCTGTGGTTTGAAACAAATGGACTTCTGTGAAACATGCTGTCCATCCCTGTGTGAGTGATGATAAGGAATATAGGGCCCCTCGTATATGATACGACTACTGCTTGGTGTTACTGCAGGCTGCAACTTGATAAGGATAACAGGATCACAGGACTCATGACAATTGTGTGAAGCGAAACCAGAATGTTGTTTCTCATACCTCTGCTTTTGCTAATTATCTTGCTTGTCTGTTTTCTTTTATCTTGCTGATGCAAAACAATATTATGTTAGTAACAAGTATGTATCGAGAATAAAGGGTATTGTTAACCTCAGTGACAAAGGTACTCCACGTTATCACCTGGTTGAAATTTAAATTGTACTGCACTGATTGGTTAAACAAGGGGGTGTAGCATGAATCTTAATGTATAAACAGTAGCATCTGTATCACGAACAACACTTACTCTGGTGGACCCGACAGACTCTGGGGTGGAGTCAGTGTCGTTGCATTAGAGTAAGTCAGCTGGCTAAATGCACAAATAAAGTAATTGATTTTACCGACACATCCGACTCGGCATATTTACTGAACCAGACTGAAGGCAAAAAGAACTCAGATTTACAGTAATGCCATTGAATGTCAAAGGGAGATGGTTCGATTCTCTCCTGTTTGGGATTGTTATGGTCTGGCACTTGTGTGGTGGGAATCTTATACATCTTTATTGTAGGGTACTCTATTGTACTGTTGAGTGACGACACTTGAAAAGTCCTTCCTTCATTGGCTGTAAAAGGCTTTGCAATGTCCTGTGGTCGTGAAATGCAAGTCTTGCCTTTTCCATTGTTATCAGTGTCATTGTCATCAAAAGATAGGATTCATGAGCACAAAGTTTAAATCAATTTTGATTAAAATAATGTAAAAGCATCTATATTTTTGCACTATACTTAATAATCTCCATCTTCCTATCCTTACCAAGTACAATGTCTTTGACCCTGAAATTGATTCCACAATCGCAGTCCCTCAGACAATTTCAGCTCAGTTCCGATGAAAGGTCACAGATCTGAAAAGTTAACTCTGTCTCTCTCTCCACAGATGCTGCCAGACCTGCTGAGTATTTCCAGCATTTTCTGTTTTTATTTCAGATTTCCAGTATCTGCAGTATTTTGCTTCTGTGTTACTTTGAAAGTTAAAACTGACCCACCTGCTTACAATTCACACTGGGGTCTCCCATGAAATGATTCTGTATAATGTTGATGGAATGAATACAGACTCTGAGCACAGAGCTTCCTGTGGGGAAATGGGGAGATGAAAACCAGCAGATTCTGCAGGAATTTTCACTGGGAGCACAAATTCACAAAATCTACCTTTTATATATCGATTCATTTTGATTGTCCTTCTGGAAAATTATTTTGCAACAATTTAAACATCAACCCACAGCTCCATGACTGGGTCAATTATGAGGTGATCCTCTGACAGGTCATGTGACAGCTGGAGCCACAAGACATCAGAACCAGATTTGTGACTGGATTAAAACCCGGAATCCTGTCCCAATGGCTTTTCAAATAAAGCTGTTGCTGTTTGAAAACACAGCAGTTAAACTTTCTGCCTGACCATGAGGGGAGCGAGGGAGAAATTTACAAAACTAAATCCTTTTACAAAATAGTTCAAAAACCATTCACTGAGAAATCATGTGAGGACTCATATGCAGTACAGAAACAAGCAGAATACAGGAAGTGCAGAGGAGAGCTGAAAAAGGAAAAGAGATCAGCAAGATGTATGACAAAAGATTAGCAGGTCACATAACTGGGAACACTGAAGTCTTTTACCAACATATGGACAGTCAATGAAAGGGTGGGTCAATTAGGAGATCCTGTGGAGGCAGAGGGTGTGGCTGAGGCACTAATTAAGTACATTTCATCTGTCATCACAAAACAACCGGATGCTGCAAATGTCACTGTAAAGGAGGAGGAAGTGGAGAATTTGGAGGGGATGAAAATAGATAAAGAGGAGACAATTACAAGGTTAGCAGTGCTCATAGTAGAAAAGTCACCCGGTCTGGATGGGCTGCATCCTGGGTTGCTGAGGGAAGTAAGGGTGGAAATAGCAGAGACTGAAACAACAATCTTTCAATCCTCCTTGAATATGGGAATGATGCCAGAGGACTGGAGGATGGAGGTAAGCTTGGGTAGTTCGATCTTAGTTTAACTTGACCATTTTTATAATGTATCCATTGTCATAACTAACAACGTTAAGAAAGCCATTTTATAATGAACACATGACCAAAGGAACCATTTTGTGTTCAGTACTAACGTTTATATCCTGTATAATTAATGAGTAGCTACCCATCCTGAAACAGATGATTGTAAAAGTAATGAACCTTGATTGAGTTATAACTAATGAATCAATAATCATTTTAGAGAGAATGGGTTTTCATTTAAAGTTTGTTCAATCTAATTACTGTGAGTTTCTGTGTCTTTGTGGGAAAGGGCAGTTTCAGCTAAATTTATTCAAACAATGGACCTTTCTAGGACCCCTGAAAAAACCCATGGTATGGTACATCGTGACCTTCAAGAGTCTCGATTTAATGAATAGGAAACTTGTTTCAGATCAGATTGGGAGACAGTGTGAAACCACTCCATTGTACTCATATCTGAGATTCTGAGGACAGGTGGCTGTTAGTGGAAGACATCATTAAGAACTAATTAAATGTACCTAGCAACAGCTAGGACCAATTATTATTTTAAAAGGTAGTGTGATGGCCATCCAGGGGTTAAAAGTAGGGAGCTTGTAAGGTTTCAGTGTGCAGGAACACGAGAAAACCTCAGGGGTAAAGGCTCAGATCATCAACCAAGTTCTCCACCTGATGAGGGATCTAGACTGGACAAAGAGGACCGTGACACTCTGAGACCAAGCTCGACCAGTCCCCAGAGCTGTAAAGTTATATTCCCCAAGTTTGTTAAGTATAATTTTACTTTCAATTATTAAGTACTATTTTACTCTCAATAAAAGTTCTGGACTTATTAATCAAGTATCCTGTTGCTTTAATTGGTTAAAGTCAAGCCCAAAGTGATTGTCTGCAATAGACTTTCCAGAACTAAAAGATAAGTCTGCAATATTACAGCCCTGTTCAAAAAGAGAGATAAACCCAGGAACTACAGACCAATTAGTCTAATGTCGGTGGTGGGGAAACTTTTAGAGACAATTATATCGGAGGAAATTAGCTGTCACTTGGTAGAACATGGGCTAATAAATGACAGCCAGGACAGATTGGTTAACAGAAGATTGTGTCTGAAATAAGTAATGAATTAATTTCTTTGATGAAGTTTCAGAGAGAGTTGACGAGGGTGGTGAGGTTGATGGTACGTGTCTGGACATCAAAATTGTGTTTGAAAAGGTACCATAAACTAGACTTGGGGCAGCACAATGGCACAGTGGTTGGCACTGCAACCTCACAGCTCTCGCAACCCAGGTTCAGTTCTGGGTACTGCCTGTGCAGAGTTTGCAAGTTCTCCCTGTGACTATGTGTGTTGCTGCTGGGTACTCCGGTTTCCTCCCACAAGCAAAGACTGTTGTAAGTTGCACCTAATGTAGGTAAGAGAATGGTGGGGATGTGGTAGGGAATATGGGATTGGTGTAGGATTACTATAAATGTGTGGTGGTTGGTCAGCACAGACTCAGTGGGCCGTAGGGCCTGTTTCAGTTTTGCATCTCTCTATGACTTGCTAACAAAATTCAAGCAGATGGGATTAAAGGGGCAGTGGCAGTGTGGATCCAAAATTGGCTGCAGGGTAAAAAGTAGGGTGAATGCTTGTTTTTCAGAATGGAGGGAGTTATACAGTAATGTCCTTGTTGTTGCAATATGTTCAATGTCAGACACCGAGCTGACCGAGGGATGAGGCAATTTGTGACGTTCCTGTGGTTGCAATATTTGCAGTGTCTGACCTTGATATGTCACAAGGACGTGGCATTTATGAGGTCCCTGTGGGGTGCTGTTTGTTTGGTGTATCACACTGACCTGTCCCAGAGAGCGGGAAGGTTGTGATGTCCTTGTGTGTTGCAATCTGTTCAGTGTCTGACTCTGATCTGTACCAGGGATGGGGCAGTGTGTGATATCCTTGTGCATGTCATACAGGTCCACTGGTGTGTGGTTCCATCCTGATGCCAAGAAACAGAGCCCCGTCTCTGGGCAAAAGGTCTCACTTCTCAATGGGTGTCTCAAGAAGACACAGTGGCGCAGTGGTTAGCACCGCAGCCTCACACCTCCAGTGACCCGCGTTCGATTCTGGGTACTGCCTGTGCAGAGTTTGCAAGTTCTCCCTGTGACTGCGTGGGTTTCTGCCGGGTGCTCCGGTTTCCTCCCACAGCCAAAGACTTGCAGGTTGATAGGTAAATTGGCCATTGTAAATTGCCCCGAGTGTAGGTAGGTGGGAGGGGAATTGCGGGGATGTGGTGGGAATATGGGATTCATGTAGGATTAGTATAAATGGTTGGTTGAGGGTCAGTGCAGACTCGGTGGGCTGGAAGGGTCTGTTTCAGTACTGTATCTCTAAATAAATAAATAAGAAGGCTGAGGCAGTAAACCTGGAGAGTAAATCCGGAGTGGAGTCCTGGAGGCGGTTACCTGTTACTTATCAGGCAGTTTTCCAGCAGCTCCTGCAGCAGAGCAGGTACCAAACAGTACTGGTTTTTCCTTTCCTTTGGACAATACGAGCAATGCTGAGAGGGGGTCCTGATGCTCCGGGTCTCCATAATGTTTGCCCAGGCCTCTGCCCTGAAGTGGACACTCCAGCTTCGTGGTTAAACATGCGCACAACCCGGGAATAAACAGTTACTGATCATAAGCTCTCATTCAACTGGTGTAGAGAATGAGCGCCAGGGGTTACTTCGGACAGTGGCAGAGCTCATAGTGTCTCATTGGATAGCTACCCTTCACTCCAAGCTGGGCAGCCCCCAGTCAGTTAGGTGCTGTGAAGCCACGACCTGCTTGCTTCAATGGGTGCTTGGAGCTTAGAGAGTCATCTCTCAACAGACGTATTGATAATCTATGCACCAAGAAAAACAAACTCAACAAAGAAGACACCAGTCCTTCACATCACAAGCTGGAATGTGAGGACCATGTGTCCTGGCCTTACCGACAACCTTCTGCAGGTTGATGACACACACAAGACAGCTGTGATTGACAAGGAACTCACAAGGCTCAATGTGGACATTGCTGTGCTGCAAGAAACTAGACTCGTTCAAAGTGGATCCCTCAAAGAGAAACACTACACCTTCTTCTGGCAGGGGAAAGCCCAAGAGGCAACTCGTGAGCATGGAGTGGGTTTCACAGGAAAATACACGCCACTTGAGATGAGTGAACCACCCACAGTAGGCTCAGAGAGACTTCTTACTCTTCACTTGTCAACAAGCGCGGGCCCAGTTAATCTCACGTGCATCTATGTCCCGACACTCACCTCCACCCCAGATGTCAAGGATCAATTCTATGTGACACTTGACACTGCTATCAGCAGAATTCCCAGCACTGAGGGACTGTACCTTCTCGGAGACTTCAACACAAGCTTGGGTACTGACTACACAGCTTTGCCAATGTGCATAGAGCACCAGGGGATTGGCAAGATGAACGAAAATGGACAGAGATTGCTGGAGCTATGCTGTCACCATGGATTCTGGGTGATGAACAGCTACTTCCAGGTCAAGCTGTGCTACAAGGTGTCCTGGAGACGTCCGAGATCATGCCATTGGCACCAGCTAGACCTTATCATCACCAGACGTACCACCCTCAGCAGTGTCCTCATCACTCGCAGCTATCACAGCGCTGACTGTGACACAGACAACTCCCTGGTGTGTAACAAGGTCAGGCTTCAGCCAAGGAAGCTTCATCCATCTATGAAGTAAGGTCGACTTCTGATCAACACTTGCCGACCCACTGACCCAGAAAGGACCCAGGAGTTCCTCAACATCCTCGATCAGGCTATTTCAGAAAACACCCAAGGCCTCAGTGCAGTGTCCAAGTGGAATCATCTGCACGCCACCATCTATAACTCTGCACTCGCTGTGTATGGGAAAAGAGATGGGAGGAATGCTGACTGGTTTGACGCTTATCGGACTGAAGTGGAGTCAGTTACTGCAACTAAGAGGAGAGCTCTCATGAACTACAACAAGTCTCCAGCAAACAACATCAAGATGCTCTCAGAGCTGCCAGAAACAAGTCTCTGCAGACTGCTCAGCACTGCACCAATCAATACTGGTTAAACCTCTGCTGCTGAACCTGGGGATGCTAGAGGGATGTCTGAAGGAATTAAGAAAGCAATGGTCCCAGTAGTAACTAAATCAGCACCTTTTGAAGACAAAGACAGGGGTGATCATCACTGAACCTAACAAGCAGATGGAAAGGTGAGTGGAGCATTACTTTGAACTCTACATAACGGAGAACATTGTCATTGAAGTAGCTCAGTGCCATTCCAGACTTCCCTGTCATGAAGGAACTGGACAGTGAGCCCACCATAGTCCAGCTCAACAAGGGCTCAAAACATGCGTGATGCAAACATTGTCACCTTGTACAAAATTAAGGGGGGTCGCAGTGACTGCAGCAATTATCGGAGCCAGCTACTCAGTTTCACTCACCTGCTCGATCCCTTTCCTCCTGCAAGTGCCTTTGCTTCAAGTATCCATCCAATTTCCTTTTCAAATCATTGATTGTCTCTACTTCCACCACACTCGTGGGTCAGGACATTACCACTCACAGCATAAAAAAATTCCACTTCACCCAAGGATGGGAAATATTTATATCTTCTATATTTAGCTTATTCTCTATCTCTCCGAGAATAGAATGGCAGTCAACATGAAAGGGAACCCAAAATTCTTCGAGCAGTATATAAATAATAAGCAGGTAGTAAGCGGTGAAGTGGGCCCCATTAGGGACAAAGAGGGTAATATATACTTAGAGCTGCAGGGCAATGTTAATCTAGTTAATAAGTACCTTGTATCAGTGATCACTAAGGAAGTGGAATTTGACAAAATATCAGTAGAAGTGGAGAGTGTAGAGGCAATGGAGAGATTACAAAGTGAGAGAGGGAGGTACTGAAAAGGCTGGTTATGCTTCAGGAAGATAAATTACCTGGTCCGGATGGCTTTCATCCCAGATTGCGAAAGGAAATGTGGATGCAGATAACAGAAAGTCTTGCTATAATCTTCCAATCTTCCCTGGATAAGGGGGAGGTGTCAGAGGATTAAACAGTGGCAAATGTGACACCCTTATTCAAGAAAGGGTGTAAGGACAGTCCGGCTCACTCCAGGCCAGTTAGATTAACAGCAGTGGTGGGTAAGGTTTTAGAAAGAACAATCAGGGAAAAAATCAACAGTCACTTGGAGAGGTGTGAGTTAATTAAGGAGAGTGAGCATGGATTTATACATGGGAGTTCATGCTTGACTAATCTAACTGCATGTTTTGATGAACTAACAGAGAAGGTTTATGAAGGGCATGCAGTGGATGTTGTTTATGTGGATTTTAAGAAACGACACATAGAAGGGTGATTAACAACATTGAGGTTCATGGAATAGGAGGGTCAGTGTCCAATTGGATAGAAAATTGGCTTAAGGACAGAAAACAGCAAGTCGTAATAAATGGTTCATTCTCAGACTGGAACGTTGTCGACAGTGCTGTTCCCCAAGGGTCACTGCTGGAACCACTGCTTTTTATTTGCTACAGATAAATGACTTGGATCTTGGAATATAGAGTAGAATCTCAAAATATGACGATAACACCAAACTTGGAGAAGTGGCAAACAGTGAGGATGAAATGAATCACCTGCAACAAGACAGTGATCGGCTAGCAGAATGGGCAGACAGGTGCAGATGGATTTTAATAGTGACTAGTGTGAGGTGATGCATGTTAGCAGAAGGAATAGGGAGAGGCAATATATATTTAATGGCACAGTTCTAAAGAGTGTGCAGGAATAGAGGGACCTGTTCACTGTCACGTGAACAGTTACTTCTTGTTGTTCTTTTTTTTTCTTCTTTTGGGCCTCCTTATCTCGAGAGACAATGGATACGCGCCTGGAGGTGGTCAGTCGTTTGTGAAGCAGCGCCTGGAGTGGCTATAAAGGCCAATTCTGGAGTGACAGGCTCTTCCACAGGTGCTGCAGAGAAATTTGTTTGTTGGGGCTGTTGCACAGTTGGCTCTCCCCTTGCGCCTCTGTCTTTTTTCCTGCCAACTACTAAGTCTCTTCGACTCGCCACAATTTAGCCCTGTCTTTATGGCTGCCCGCCAGCTCTGGCGAATGCTGGCAACTGACTCCCACGACTTGTGATCAATGTCACACGATTTCATGTCGCGTTTGCAGGCGTCTTTATAACGGAGACATGGACGGCCGGTGGGTCTGATACCAGTGGCGAGCTCGCTGTACAATGTGTCTTTGGGGATCCTGCCATCTTCCATGCGGCTCACATGGCCAAGCCATCTCAAGCGCCGTTGACTCAGTAGTGTGTATAAGCTGGGGATGTTGGCCGCTTCAAGGACTTCTGTGTTGGAGATATAGTCCTGCCACCTGATGCCAAGTATTCTCCGAAGGCAGCGAAGATGGAATGAATTGAGACGTCGCTCATGGCTGGCATACGTTGTCCAGGCCTCGCTGCCGTAGAGCAAGGTACTGAGGACACAGGCCTGATACACTCGGACTTTTGTGTTCCGTGTCAGTGCGCCATTTTCCCACACTCTCTTGGCCAGTCTGAACATAGCAGTGGAAGCCTTACCCATGCGCTTGTTGATTTCTGCATCTAGAGACAGGTTACTGGTGATAGTTGAGCCTAGGTAGGTGAACTCTTGAACCACTTCCAGAGCGTGGTCGCCAATATTGATGGATGGAGCATTTCTGACATCCTGCCCCATGATGTTCGTTTTCTTGAGGCTGATGGTTAGGCCAAATTCATTGCAGGCAGACGCAAACCTGTCGATGAGACTCTGCAGGCATTCTTCAGTGTGAGATGTTAAAGCAGCATCGTCAGCAAAGAGGAGTTCTCTGATGAGGACTTTCCGTACTTTGGACTTCGCTCTTAGACGGGCAAGGTTGAACAACCTGCCCCCTGATCTTGTGTGGAGGAAAATTCCTTCTTCAGTTGTGTGCTCTCAGATTTTCAACCTTCACTGTACTGGAGTGAGGTGACATCTACTGGCAGGAAGCAAGAACTGCAATCAAGCAGCAGAAACTCCATGGTCTGTCAGGGTGAACGAAACATTGCAATGTGAGGAAATAGTGAAGGGGTTTGATTGGGTTGATGGAGACATGATTCCACTTGTGGTGGAGTCCAAAGCAAAGGCCAGAAATATAAAATTGTCATTAATAAAAGAAATGAGGAATTCATGAAAAATGTAGTAACGCAGTGAATGGTTAGAACGTGGATAGAATAGAAAGTGAGATTGGATGGACAGAAGCAGTCTGAATGGATGGCTGAAACAAAAGGTGAGTGCCCTGAAAGGTTAACTCTGTTTCTCTCTCCACAGATGCTGCCAGAGTTTCTGAACATTTCCAACACTTTCTGTTTTTATTTCAGAATTTGCAGGATGTTGCTTTGCTCTGAAAAAAAATGGATGATCGGCTTTGGCTGCCAGTGAAATTCCACAGGAGCTAAAAGGAAGTTCTGATATCAGTGGCATGTTGATCTAGGGGTATGATTCTTGCTTAGGGTGAGTGATTAATTAATGTGTCAGAGATCCTGGGTTCAAATCCTGGACATGCCCTTCTTCTTTGGCATTTTTAGTTTAAGGTCATTGATTGGTTTCAGCCTTGCAGAAGGCGGAATTGATTTCCATATGGAGCCTGCTTGAGGACCAGAGGGCTGGATTCAACGAGCTTGTCGACAAAATTGGAATGAATGAAATGTACAGAGAGCCAAGTGGGAATATAAAGTTGTAACTTTAACTGAAGCCTGGCTTCAAAAAACAACAGAACTGGGTTCTGGTTTGGAAAGGAAACATTTCCCGTTTCTGTTGTTTGGCTTGCATTGACTCATTGATTTTCTTGTTTTTCACTTTGTCGATGCCTTTGAATAATTGTGGATACTTCTTCAGGGTGTTTTCTTTCACCAGGTAGTTCTGACCTCTGATGATGATGATCGTAATGAGCTTCAACTCAATGATAGTTTTGGAACTGAGAAGATTTCCTTTGCTTGAGTCTACAACATGGAACTCAGTCTGACATGTGGACTCATGGGAGGTTTTGAATGCCACCCCTGCGTTGAAGAATACAGTTGCATCCATCCAATAAGAGACCGAGTAGAAGTGACAGTTCAGTCAGTCGAACATTAAACTTTTACTTTCAAGGTGGTGAGTTGGAGTGCCATTTTGTTTTTCCCTTTTTTAAGGCTTCATTAGCAGAGAGTACAAGGAGTGTTTGAAATGTAATTCAGCAAAAGTATGAGAAAGTCTCACTTTGATTCGGGACTCTTATCTCTCTGCAGCATCTCGCTGTGAAAGATTGAACTTCATCTCATTTCATTCCCAGCTCAGGATCAGTGCGGCTCAGTGGGACTTCTGGCTGTCTCCCGCTTCACAATCCATTAGTGCTGAGAAAGCAATGGGGAATATTATTCACGGCTCTGGAACCAGAGGACACCGATTTAAGGTGAATGGCAAAAGAACCAAAGGCAACATGAGGAAAAACTTCTTTTGCACAGCGAGTGGTTAAGATCTGATATGCACTGCTTGAGAGTGTGATGGAGGCTGATTCAACCATGGCTTTCAAAATGGTATAAGATAATTATCTGAAGTGAAAAAAAGTGCATGTTTTCATGGAATACATGAGTCTGTGGCATGAGCTGAGTTGCTCGTGCAGAGAAACAGCACAAGCACAATGAGCTGAATGGCTTCCTTTTGTTCTGTAACTATTCTATGATCTATGATTCTTTTCAGAGTGAAATCAACACTCACATACAAGAAACTGAAAGGTACAATGTAAACCCCACACTAACATACCAGCGAATGCTAGGGACAGAGTAAAACCAATCAGTCCTGGACTAGAAACTGACAGGTGCAGAGTAAATTTCGCATTACCAGACAAGAAATTGACAGATACAGTGTAAAACCCACAGTCACTTAGCAGCAGTTGGCAGGTAACGTGTAAAAATCTTTCTTTCATATCCCAGCTACAAGGCACAAAGAAAATTAGGTACAAACCCAGGCTCACACTTCAAAGACTGAGAGATACAAAGCAAAACACATACTCACCTACAAGTACAGAGAAGAAGACACACTCAGAGGAGTTGCAGATTAAAGACACATGCATGTAACAGAAACTGATGGGGATAGAATCAAACCCTTTCTCACTTCTCTGAAACTGATAGATATAGACAAAAGCTGATGCTCACATCCAAGTTGTTGAAAGATATGTGGTGAAACTCACATAGCAATAGCAGAAACAAACAGGTCCTGAATAATACCCACAGTCACAGACCAAAAACTGAAATATACTGAGTTAAACACCACCTTCTCACACCAGAAACTCATGGCTACAAAGTGAAGCTAACTCTATCCTCCCAGGCATTGACAGGTACAAACGAAAACACTCACGACGATACCAGGTCATGAAATGTACGTAATAAAACCGATCAGCTGGAAGAATAGCATTAATGACAGGTATGGTGCCCAGAATGCGCAGCGGCCTAGAATCCGCCCTATCTGTTATAGGCGCGGGGCGCGCAGGCGCAGTAGAGACAGCTCTGTCAGCAGCTGGAGCTGCGGGTTCGGAGTTGGAGCGGGATATTCACAAAGTGCGAGAAGACCGCGCCCTTTGCGGGCTCACACAGCTGGTTCAGGGCCTCAGGGCCACAATAAGATGGAACAATCCCATCTGTATCTCTGCGGATGGTGGCGGTGAAGCTTTTCACGGTGACGCTTCCCGAAACCGCGTCTATAAATGGATATGAATTGGGGACTGGGCAGGGTGCGTCTCTAAATGAATAAAATTTGGGTACTGGTCAGGGAGCGTCTCTAAATGAATAAGAATTGGGGACTGGTTAGGGAGCGTTTTTTATTCGTTCGTGGGATGTGGGCGACGCTGGCTCGATCTCAGCTCGAGTAATGTGTCCAGTTCTGGGCACCAGGCTTCAGAAAGGACATCAAAGCTTCTGAGACAATTCAGAGGGGATTTACTAGAATGATCCCAGAGATGCGGGGTATCTGGTGAAGCTGGGATTGTTCTCTTCAGGGTAGAGAAGGTTAAGGGAAGATTTAATAGAGATGTTCAGAATCATGAAGGATTTTCATAGGGTAGCGAGGGAGAAACTGTTTCCAATGTCCTGGGGGTCAGTAACCAGAGGACACAGATTTAAAATAATTGGCCAAAAATGTCAAGGGGAGGTGAGGAGAGATCTTTTTACCCAGTAACTGATTCGGATTTGGAATGAATTGCCTGGCTGGGTGGTGGAAACAGATTCAATTATAACTTTCATAAAGGAATTGGACAAATATTTCAAAGTGAAATTCTCCAGGATTATGGGGAAATAGGCAGGGGGTTGGACTAATTGCATATTTTTGTTAGAGAGTCAGCAGAGGCACAATGGGGCCGAATGGCCTCCTTCTGTGCTGTATGATTCTATGAACATAAGAACTAGGAGCAGGGGTCGGCAATTCAGCCACTCGAGCCTGCTCTGCCATTCAATACAATCATGGCTGATCTCATCACGGCAGTTCTTGATTCTTGCCAGTAGATGTCACTTCACTCCAATACAGTGAAGTTTACAAATCTGAGAGAGACACAACAGGAAGAAATTGTTCACATTATAGTGAATGTGTGGGATTTGGAAATACTAGGAGTGGAGACGAGTTATTACTTGTCTGTTCGATCCCCATTGCCCTGTAAAATTATTTCCTTCAAGTGCCCTTTCAAATTCCTTTTGTAATCATCGATTGTCTCCATTTCCACCGCCCTCGTGGGCAGCGAGTTACAGATCATCACCAATCACTGTGTAAAAAAGTTCTTCCGCACATTCCCCCCGTATCTCCTGTCCAAAACCTTCAATCTGTGTCCCCTAGTCCTTGTACCAATAGTTAACGGGAACAATATTTCCTTGCCAACTTATTTAAAACTGTCATAGCCGAAAACACATCAATCAATTCTCCCCTCACTCTCCTTTGATATAGGCAGAACAGCTCTAACTTTTCCAACCTAACCTTGTAACTAAAATCCCCCATCCCTGGATCCATTCTGGTAAATCGCCTCTGCGTCCTCTCAAGGACCCTCACATTCTTTCCAAAGTCTGCTGAGCAGAACTGGAAGCAACACTCCAATTGGGGCCTAACCAGAGTTTTATAATGGTTCAGCATAACTTCCCTGCTTTTGTACTCAATGCCTCTATTTATAAAGCCCAAGATCGCTTATGCTTTGCTAACCACTCTCGCAATATGTCTTGCCACCTTCAAAGATCGGTGCACATGAACCCCAAGTCCCTCTATTCCAGCACACTCTTTAGAACTGTGCCATTACGTATATATTGCCTCTCCCAATTCCTTCTGCCAAAATACATCACCTCACACTTGTCACTATTAAATTCCATCTGCCACCTGTCTGCCCATTCTGATAGCCCATCACTGTCCTGTTGCAGGCAGTTCATATCATCCTCACTGTTTGCCACTCCTCCAAGTTTGGTGTCATCGGCATATTTTGAGATTCTACTCTGTATTCCAAGATCCAAGTCACTTACCTTTAGCAAAAAAAGGCAGTGGTTCTCGCACTGACCCTTGGGGAACACCACTGTCGACTATCCTCCGGTCTGACCAACAACCATTTAATATGACTCGCTGTTTTTAGTCTTTAAAACAATTTACTATCCAAATGGACACTGACCCTCCTAATCCATTAACCTCAATTTTGTTAACCACCCTTTTATGTGGTACTTTATATAATGCTTTCGTAACATCCATATAAACAACATCCACTGCATTCCCTTCATCAGTATTCTCAGATAGTTTATCAACAAATGCAGTTAGATTCGTCAAGCATGAACTCCCATTTATAAATCCATGCCAATTCTCCTTAATTAACTCAAACCTCTCCAAAGGACTTGATTTTTTTCACTGACCTGTTGGTCTCGTGCTGATAGCAAGCTCACCACAGAGCATGTATTTGGCAATGTGACCGTCATCCATTTGGCCCAGTCAACAGAGTCACCACTGACTCAAGAGGGTAAACATGCTGCGGATCCCTGCACGCTGGTGTACTTCCGCATTCGTCACTCTGTCCTGCCAGGAGATGCCCAGTATCCATCTGAGGCAGTGGAAGTGGAAGCTGTTCAGCCGCTTTTTTTGGCTTGTATAAGTTGTTGATGCTTCTCTACTATAAAGGAGGGTGCTGAGAACACAAGCCTGGTACACGTGGAGCTTTGTATTTTCGGTCAGTTTGCTGTCGGTTCACACTTGTCTTCTCAACTTTGACATGACAGCTGCAGCATTGGCAATCCTGGTGCTGATTTCAGTATCAAGGGACAGATTGCTGGTGATTGTTGATTGAAGGTATGTGAAGCTGTTGACAACCTCCAAAGTGAGGTTGTCGATGTTGATGGAAAGTGGAGTCTCTACGTCCTGGCCCATAACTTTCATCTTCCTGATGCTGATCGTCAGTCCAAACTCTTTGCAGGCCAGGGAGAACCGATCTGCAAGCTGCTGTGACTGAACTTCATTATGGGATGTCAGCACAGCATCATCAGCAAACAGCAACTCACAGACTAGGAATTTACCCACTTTGGTCTTGGCGCACAGTCTTGCCAAGTTGAACAGCTTGTCGTCAGCTCTGATGTGCAGGTGAACACCCCCATCTGAGTCATTGAAAGCGTACAATAGCAGCATGGAGAAGAATATGCCAATTATAAAGGATGTGATAACGAGACAGTTCGAAAATGATGATATGATTGGGCAGAGTCAACATAGATTTATGAAAAGGAAAACAGGTTTGAAAAACCTCTTGAGTTTTTTGAGGATGTTACCTATAGAACAGATAAAGGAGAACCAGTGGATGTGTGGTATTTGCATTTTCCTTTGGTAAGGTCCCACACAGGAGATGAGTAAACAAAATTAGAGCACATAGGCTTGGGGATAATATACTGATATGGATTGAGAATTTGTTAACAGACCTAAAACAGAGAGCAGGAATAACAGGTCCTCCTCAGGATGGCAGGCTGTTACTATTGGGGTACTGCAAGGATCAGTGTTGGAGCCACAGCTGTTAACAACTTATATAAATGATTTGGATGTGGGGATTAAATGTAATATTTCCAAGTTTGCAGATGACACAAAGCTAGGTGAAGTGTGAGTTGTGAGGAGGATGCAGAGAGGCTTCTAGGGGACCTGGAGCAACTAAGTGAATGGGCAAGAACATGGAATATAATGTGAATAAGTGTGAAGTTATCCACTTTGGTGGAATAAACAGAAAGACAGAGTATTTCTTAAATGGTGAGAGCTTGGGAAGTGTCGATGTCCAAAGGGACCTGGGTGTCCTTGTTCCTGAGACACTAAAAGCTCTTGTGCAGGTGCAGCAATCAATTAGGAAGGCAAATGGTATGTTGTACCCACACGAGGGGTCATGAGTACAGGAGTAAAGATGTCTTGCTGCAATTGTATAGAGCCTTGGTGAATCCGCACTGGAGTATTGTGTACAGTTTAGTCACCTCATCTTATGAAGGAAATACTTGCCAAAGAGGGAGTGAAACAGAGGGTCAACAGACTAATCTTTTTTTTGCATTTATTTCATTTCATCTCAGTTTGTTCAGTTTGCTTACCTACTGTTTTTTTCCAGGTTTGTACTTGCTGCTGTTCAATATTCAGTCCGTTAACACCTAATCTGTACTAATGCTTTGTCTTTCAACACACCATTAACATATTGTTTGCCTTTGCTGCATGACCTTTTGGTCAGCTATGTGGCCTGGTCCAAACTACACCTTCTCCTTTGTTATCTCTTGCCCCACCCCCACCTCACTTGCTTATAACCTGTGACTTTTCTAATATATGTCAGTTCCGAAGAAGGGTCACTGACCTGAAACGTTAACTCTGCTTCTCTTTTCACAGATGCTGCCAGACCTGCTGAGTGGTTCCAGCATTTCTTGTTTTTACGTCACCAGACTAATCCCTGGGATGGTGGGATTGTCTTATGAGGAAACTGGGCCTGTATTCCTTAAAGTTTCGAAGAATGAGAGGTGATCTGATTGAAACTGACAAAATTCTTACAGGGCGTGACAGTGTGGATGTAGACAGGATGTTTGCCCTGGTTGGTGAGTCTAAAACCAAAGGACATCGTCTCAGAATAAGGAGTAGGCCATTTAAAACTGAGATGGGTGGAATTTCTTCACTCAGACGGTGGTGAATCATTGGAATACTGTGCCCCAGAGGGCTGTGGCAGCTCAATCTTTGAGCATGTTCAAGACAGAAATTGATAGAAATCTTGATACTCATGACATCAAGGGATATGGGGATAGCACGGGAAAGGGGCTTTGAGGTAGATGATCAGCCATGATCGAATTGAATGGCAGAGCAGGCTCGACGGGCTGAATGGCCTACTCCTATGTTCCTCTGTTCCTAAGAGAGCTAGCGCCAGCGTGCAGCCCTGCTTTACCCCACTGCTGATCTTGAAAGCGTCTGATGTTGCTCCATTGTAACTGATGGAACTATGCATGTTCTCGTGGAAAGAAGAGATGATGCCCAAGAGGTCAGGAGGGCAGCCTATCTTCCATTGCAGTTTGAAGAGTCCGTCTCTGCTGACAAGATCAAAGGCCTTAGTGATGTCAATGAAAACGGGTGAGGCTCTGTGGCGCAATGGATAGCGTGTTGGACTTCTAAATGATAACCAAGAAAATTTTCAAAGATTGTGGGTTCAAATCCCACCAGAGTCAGATTTTGGACCAGAAACAGAGGAGCACAACGGAACAACGAATGAAAAAATGCGCCAAAAGCACAGACTCGGAGACAGAGCGAGAGAGAGAGGAGCAGAGCAGGGGAAAAAAATCAAGGAGTGACATCACAATGGAGAGTGAGAGCAGGGAATCAGAGAGCCGCTGGGGTGAGTTCACAGGATTTGGTTCTTTCTTCAGTGCAGTGGAAGGAGCCGTTTGGTGAGGATCTGGTAAGCTGTGACATCACAGGCAAGCAGGTAGTTGATTTGTTTGGAAGAATCGACCTGCTTGATGCGCATCTGGTAAGTGATAAAGGTCCATTTTAGTCCTAACGTTTAAAATAGTAAACACACTAGTGGTAAGTTTAAGAAAATATACAGTAAAATGAATAATTGAATAAAATATTTAAGTAGTTAATTGAAACACGTTAAGGATGACAGGACAGGTGATGTGTCACAGCTGCAGCATGTGGGAGCTCCTGGATGCCAGTGTGATCCAGGGCAAACACGTCTGCAGTAAGTGTTTGCGGCTCAAAGAGGGAGAAAAAAGGAATGTAGTGGTAGTAGGGGACAGTATAGTAAGGTGGATTGACTCTGTTCTCTGCAGCAAAGAGCAAGAGTCCAGACGGCTGTGTTGCCTGCCGGTGCCAGGATTCAGGACATCTGCTCAGGGCTGGAGTGAAACATACAATGGGAGGGGGAGGATCCAGTCGTCGTGGTCCATGTCGGTACCAACGACATAGGCAGGACAAGGATAGAGGTTCTGCAAAGTCAGTATGAGGAACTAGGCACCAAATTAAGAAGCAGAACCTCAAAGTTAATCATCTCTGGATTATTATCTGAGCCATGTGCAAATTGGCATAGGACAAATAAGATTAGAGAAAGTAATGTGCGGCTGAAAGACTGGTGTGGTAGTAGTGGGTTCTGTTTCGTGGGGCATTGGCACCAGTACTGGGGAAAGAGGTGGCTGTACCGTTGGGACGGTCTACACCTGAACCGTGCTGGTGCCGGTGGTCTAGTGAGCCACATAACGAGGGAAGTAGAGACGGTTTTAAACTGAATAGTGGGGGCAAGGGATCAAATTTGGGAAGATATGGTGAATCAAGGAGGAGAGACAAGGCAAGAGAGAAAGGTATAACTATGGGAAATGATAAAGAGACCAAGACAGGAAGGGACAGAATGTACAAATCTAAGAGTAAATCGACAGATAAGGCTAGAAGTGACAAAAATAATAAAAGGACAAAACTAAATGCTCTGTATCTGAATGCATGGAGCATTCGAAACAAAACAGATGAACTGAGAGCACAAATAGAATAAATAAGTACGATCTGATAGTCATAACAGAGACATGGCTTCAGGGCGACATCGATTGGGATGTGAATATTGGAGGTTACATGGCATTTTGGAAGGACAGGAAGCTTGGAAAAGGTGGCGGGGTAGCTCTGTTAATTAATGATGGTATTAGCGTAATAGAGAGGGATGACCTGAGTTCTGGAGATCAGGATGCAGAAGCAGTTTGGGTACAAATGAGAAATCATAAAGGCAAGAAGTCACTTGTGGGAGCGGTGTACAGGCCACCTAACATTAACCACACTGTCGGATGGGATATAAAGGAAGAAATAATGGCAGCTTGTCAGAAAGGTACTGTGATAATTATGGGGGATTTTAATCTACATATAGACTGTAAAATTCAGATGGGCAGAGGTAGCCTAGATGAGGAGTACATAGAATGTTTGGGGGATTCTTGGAACAATACATTCTGGAGCCAACCAGAGAGCAGGCTATACTAGACCTGGCATTGTGCAACGAGATAGGATTAATTAATGACCTCATAGTTAAGGTGCCCCTAGGTTGTAGCGATTATAATATGATTGAATTTTACATTCAGTTTGAGGGAGAGGAGAGTGGGTCCCAGACTAGTATTTTAAATTTAAATAAGGGCGATTATAAGGTCATGAAAGCAGAGCTAGCTGAAGTGAACTGGCAAATTAGGTTAAGGGATAAGTCAATAGAGATGCAGTGGCAGACATTTAAGGGGATATTTCAGAATACACAGAATAGTAACATTTCAACGAGAAAGAAAAGTTCCAAAGGTGGGACTCACCATCCATGGTTCACGAAAACAGTTAAAGATACTATCAAACTTAAAGAAAAAGCCTATAATTGTGCAAAGGTGGGAGGCAGGTCAGAAGATTGGACAGAATATAAAAAAACAGCAAAGAATTAGTAAAAGATTGATAAGGAAGGTAAAATTAGAGTATGAGAGAAAGCTCGCAAGAAATTTCAAGACAACTAGTAAGAGTTTCGATAGATATTTTTAAAAGAAAAGAGTTAACAATGCGACTGTTGGTCCTATAGAAAGTGTGTCTGGGGAATTAATAATGGATAATTAAGAGATGGCAGATGAATTGAACAGATACTTTGCATCGGTCTTCACTATTGAGGATACAAATAACATCCCAGTATTAGCCGTATATCAGGAAATTGAAGGGATGGAGGAACTCAAGAAAATTACAATCACCAGGGAAGTGGGACTAAACAAATTGTTGGAGCTGCGGGTTGACAAGTCGCCAGGTCCTGAATTGGCTAGTGAGATAGTTGATGCGCTGGTTTTAATATTCCAAAATTCCCTAGATTCGGGAAGGTTCCGTTCGATTGGAAAAGAGTGAATGTAACTCATTTATTCAAAAAGGGAGGGAGACAGAAAGCAGGAAACGACAGGCCAGTTAACTTAACTTTTGTCTTAGGGAAAATGTTTGGAGCTATTACAGAGGATGTTATAGCAGGGCATTTAGAAAAAATTAAGGTAATCAGGCAGAGTCAACATGGTTTTTTGAAAGGGAACTCATGTTTAACCAATTTATTGGAGTTCTTTGAGGGAGTTACATGTGCTCTGGATAAAGGGGAACCAGTGGATGTATTGTATTTCGATTTCCAGAAGGATAAGGTGCCATATCAAAGGTTATTGCAGAAAATAAAAGCTCATGGTCTCGGGGGTAACATATTGGCATGGATAGAAGATTGGCTAGCTGACAGGAAACAGAGAGTCAGCATAAATGGGTCATTTTCTGGTTGGCAAGAAGTAACGAGTGGTGTGCCACAGGGATCTGCGCTGGGGCCTCAACTTTTTACAATTTATATTAATGACTTAGATAAAGGGACCGAAGGTATTGTTGCGAAATTTGCTGATCACATAGATAGGTAGGAAAGTAGGTTGTGAAGAGGACATAAGGGGGCTACAAAGGGACATTGATAGGTTAAGTGATTAGGCAAAGACCTGGCAAATGGAGTATAATGTGGGAAAGTGGGAAATTGTCCACTATGGCAGGAAGAATAAAAAAGCATATTATCTAAATGGTGAGAGATTGCAGAGCTCTGAGATGCAGAGGGATCTGGGTGTCCTAGTGCATGAATTGCAAAAGGTTAGTATGCAGGTCCAGCACGTAATTAGGAAAGCTAATACAATGTTATCATTTATCACCATGGGAATTGAATACAATAGTAGGGAGGCTATGCTTTATCTATACAGGACATTGGTGAGACCTCTTCTGCAGTACTGAGTACAGTACTGGTCTCTTTATTTGCGGAAGGATGTAAATGCATTGGAGGTAGGACAGAGAAAGTTTACTGGACTAATACATGGAATGGGTGGGCTGTCTTGCGAGGAAAGATTGGACAAGCTAGGCTTGTCTCCGCCAGAGTTTAGAAGAGAAAGAGGCGACATGATTTGTTATTTAATTTATTAATTAACAAATTAGCTATCCTCCAGTCTTCCGGTACCTCACCCGTGGCTAACGATGATACAAAAATCTCTGCCAGAGCCCCAGCAATCTCCTCCCTTGCTTCCCATAGCATCCTAGGATACATCTGATCATGCCCTGGGGATTTATCCACCTTAATGCGCTTCAAAACCTCCAACACCTCCTCCTTTGTAATGTTGATATGCTGCAGGATATCGCTGTTCCCTCCCTTGAACTCACTAGCTTCCATGACCTTCTCCACGGTAAATACAGACGAGAAATATTCATTTAAGACCTCGCCCATTTCGCGTGGCTTCACACATAGATTGCCACACTGATCCTTAAGGGGACCTACTCTCTCCCTAGCTACCCTTTTACACTTAATATACTTATAGAATCTTTTAGGATTCTCCTTTATCTTATCTGCCAGCGAAATCTCATGGCCCCTTTTCGCCCTCCTAATTTCCTTCTTAAGTATTCTCCTACATCCCCTATACTTCTCGAGGGACCCGCTCGATCCCAGCTGCCTATACCTGACGTATGCCTCCTTCTTTGTCCTGACCAGACCCTCAATATCCCTCGTCAACCGAGGTTCCCTAAACTTGCCAGCCTTGCCCTTCCATCTAACAGGAACATGCTGGCCCTGAACTCTTCCTATCTCACTTTTAAAAGCCTCCCACTTGCCAGACGTCCCTTTACCTGTAAACAGCCTCTCCCATTCAACTTTTGAGAGTTCCTGTCTGAAGCCATGGAAATTAGCCTTCCCCCAATTTAGGACTTCAACCTGAGGACCAGTCCTATTCTTTTTCATTACTATCTTGAAGCTAATAGAGTTATGGTCACTGGTCCCAAAGTGTTCCCCCACTGACACATCAACCACCTGCCCATCCTCATTTCCTAAGAGGAGGTCGAGTGTAGCCCCTTCTCTCGTCGGGCCATCCACGTACTGCTTCAGAAAACTATCCTGGATTCACTTAACAAATTCTTCCCCATCTGATCCCTTCGCACTAAGGCAGTCCCAGTCAATATTAGAGAAGTTAAAATCACCTACGATTACAACCCTATAATTCCTATACCTATATGTGATATCCCTACATATATGCTCCTCCACTTCCCTCTGACTATTGGGGGGCCTATAGTATAATCCCATCAAAGGGATCACCCTTTTATTATTTCTAAGTTCTACCAGTATGGCCTCACTGGACATTCACCCCGGGATATCCTCTCTAAGTACTGATGTCCTCCCTAATCAATAGTGCAACTCCCCCTCCTCTCTTACCTCCACCTCTGTCACGCCGGAAGGATCGGTACCCCGGAACATTGAGCTGCCAGTCCTGCACATCCCTCAACCACGTTTCCGTAATAGCTACAATATCACAATCCCATGTACCGATCCTTGCTCTGAGTTCATCTGCCTTACCTCTAAGGATACTTGCATTAAAGTAAATGCAGTTTAGCCTACCAGACCTTCCACGCTCCCTGTCCTGCCCCTGCCTGGCCTGCCTACTGGACTTGCTTGCTTTAACCTCTCCATATTCCTCAACTATCTCATTGGAGAGACTACTACTTTGGGTCCCACCCCCGCTGCAAGACTAGTGTAAACCCTCCCGTGTATTACTATAAAATCTCCCTACAAGGATATTGGTCCCCTTCCAGTTCAGATGCAACCCGTCCCTCTTGTACAGGTCACCTCTGCACCAGAAGAGATCCCAATGATCCAAGTACCTGAAGCCCTCCCGCCTTCGCCAGTCTTCAGCAAAGCATTCCTTTGCCTAATCCTCCTATTCCTACCCGCACTAGCACGTGTCACAGGGAGTAATCCTGAGATTACAACCTTAGAGGTCCTGCACTTTAACCTTCTGCCTAACTCCCGATATTCACTTTGCAGAACCTCATCTCTCTTCCTGCCTATGTCGTTCGTACCAATATGGATCACGATCTCTGGCTGCACACCCTCCCCTTTCAGAATTTCCTGCAGCTGCTCCGAAACATCCTTGACCCTAGCATTAGGGAGGCAACATACCATCCTGGAGTCTCGTTTGCGGCCACAGAAACGCTTATCTGCACCCCTTCTGATAGAATCCCCTATCACAATAGCTCTTCCACCCCTTTTCCTCCCCTGCTGTGCAACAGAGCCCTCCGTGGTGCCACGGACCGCGCTGTTGCTCTTTTCCCCTGGGAGGTCTTCCCCCCAACAGTAACCAAAGTGGTGTATCTGTTTGAGAGGGGGTGGCCACAGGGGACTCCTGCACTACCTGCCTGCTCCTACTATTCCATCTGGTGGTCACCCATCCCTTTTCTGCCTGTGCATCCATTACCTGCGGTGCGACCACCTCACTAAACATGCTATGCATGACGCCCTCAGCTTCGCGGACGCTCCACGGTGAAACCACCCGCAGTTCCAGCTCCATAATGCGAGTAGCCAGTAGCTGCAGCTGGATACACTTCCTGCACACATGGTCGTCATGGAGACTGGGAGGGTTCCTGAATCCCCACATAGCACAGGAGGAGCATATCACGGGGCTGAGCTCTCCTGCCATGACTTACCCTTAGATTAATTAGTTAATCCCTTAATTTAAAAATACTAATGACACTGGGGGCCTTGTTCTACCAACTCCAATCTAAAGTCCTTCATCAGCTACACTGAATAAAACAAACACTTTAGTAGTACTCATCTTATCAGCAGAGGTTTTTTTTTTCAACTAAAAAACTTTGCCCTTTTCTTTAAGATATTTAAATACACTAACAGCAGTGACTCACCAACCAATCACCTTGCAGCTCTCCTCTGACGTCACAGTTGGCTTCTTTTTTTTCAAAACTCCACCACACTGGAAGAGCTCCACTCCACTCCTGGAAGGTAAGAGACTGGGCCTCGATCCTCGGATTGGATTTAGAGGCTCCGCTCTCGGCGTTCTCCTCATATCGGTCCATATAGGTCTGCTCCGCTCCGCTCCTCTCCGCTCCCGGAAGGTAATAAACCAGCTTTTGCAGAAAAGTAGGTCTTAAGCTGTTGCAGTACCTGTCAGAAAGATAGTCTAAGCTATTCTGAAGTCATCTTCCAACGTCATCTACATGGAAGCAGGATTTTAAAGGATAAGATGTCGTTTTTAAAAGTCACTTCAATCTTACTCGAGTCTTCACAAAGAAGCCAAGTCAATCTTGATAAAAAGTCATAAACATTTAGAGATCTTTTAAAAGCACTTCAATCTTGTTAATAAAAAGTCAGATGTAAATTTAAGAACTCTGATAAGGCCATGCTAAAAACTTACATACAACTAAGAAATAAAATACAACATTTAAAATGTCTGAACTCCCTCTGAAAGTTGACCCCTGCTGCTGCCGGTGTCTTCCTGGAATAGTGGAGCTGTTGTGTCTACAGAAAAGTCCTTCCCAAGCAGCCCTGAGCCTGTTGGTACCGGCTTCAATCCAACCCAGGTAAAAATCAGGGTACATTGTGGGCAATGAGCCCAAATTGCTGAACTAAAGGCCCTGTCACTTTAAAGAGTGGGCTGATGCGATTATGATCAGAGGCTCCTTCTAAGCACATTTCTCACCACCACAACTTCCAGATGCTGGTGTTAGTGCGTGCATGTACCGGCAGTTGCAGTGCTGTTCAGACCCTCAATAGCAGTGAAAGTCTCAGAGTTCACCACTATTGGGGCTGTAAAATCCAGGCCAATATCTCACAGTCCTGTTAGATTTGCTCTCCCTCTGTACAAAATCAAACTCCACACAGTGTCTTTCACTCACTCCTGTTTCCAGCCCTGATGGTGCATAAATCCCCTCTCAAACGTACACAATCCAGTTGATTTCTGATCAAATACCTCCTTCCTCATTCAATAGAGGAAACAGAGACATGAACAGGAGTCAGGTGCAAGAAAGTTTCACCAACAGAGCAAAGAAAGGCACCAACAAAAGTCACACCTACTTTCCAAATCATTTCACTGGAATATTCTTTCACTTGTTTTGTCGGATGACTGCAATAAATCTGAAAATGAGCACCATGAGGTTTGTGTTCACTAGTCACTTGTTCTCCTGTGTTTGTCTGTCAGGTTTGTAATTCAGTTTGTATTGGATATTGAAGAGAATCTCTTTTCAAGATGATTGTACATCGTACTGTGTTTAAAGCAACCAACTTGTAAAATGGCAGATAATGAATGTTTCAATACCTGTGTGGCCAGATTCTTCCAATGCTTTTCAACAGCTAGATTGATGATGCTTGTCATCTGTATCCTGTGGAGAATGGGAGAGGAGAATAAAAACATGGTGCATGAACAGGACAGACTGTGTAAAATGGGAGCACAGAAATACTGCCACCTCATTGAAGGTTAATGAGATTTATTCTAAGTCAGATACCTGTCCACAATGAACAAGTGAATACATTAATTGTCCACTTTCAATCTAAATGGGACTGAGGTTCCAACAGAGAAGTTTTCTGGAAAATACCTGCTGCAGTTTTAAAATTGATGAACTGGAACATCTTATACAAACTTTCAAATAACTGTCGTGATTGTATAGTTCTCATAGTGGAGAGAAGGAGTTGTTTATAAATATAAGCAGAAAGACACATTTGTGGATTGGTGAATGAGCTTTAACTTTCTGAAATGTATTTGTCCATTGTTTGCAGGTCACTGGAAATTCTTTTTTACATTTCAATTGTAGCAGCAGCAGTTAACAGCAAAATGTCTGATTAATCAGAGTAGTGGGTCTGAGAAATACTTCAACAGCCGAGACCCTGTAAAACAGAACTCCAAGTAATATTTTAAATAAGGCACTGAACTGACAGAGCGGTAAAGGCCTGCTCAGGGCAGGGAAAAAAACCCGACCCGTACCTGACAGAACCACATTGGACCCGAGCCCGAAGCGGCCTGAGTATCTCCATTTATTCCCACGCCCGAACTAACCCGAACCTTACCCGACCACCGGAATGTTCACTTTATCTACCTCCCGATTCCGAATCGACAGAAAGCTGCAGCATGAGCGCAATGACGTCATAGAGATGCACACTTGCTCACTGCGCAGATTCAGAGTTTCCCTCCTTGATGACCCGGACTCCCAGCTTAGGTTGGCTTTTCAACTTTTGACACTTATTAAACTCAACTTCCCAGCAGAATTAAATGTAATACTTCCTTTGTGTGTCCGACACGGACTCAGCCCGACCTGGACCCAGCCCGACCCGAACCTGGCCCGACCTGATCCGAGCCCGAAAGCCAGACCCGGAAGAGCGACCCGACACGACCCGGACCCGACACAGGTCGTCGGGTCCCGTCGGGTTCAGGTCAGGTGGCAGGCCTTGACAGAGCGGAGGTCAGATGAGGATTGAATTAATTTCTGTCACTGAATCTAAACAGGAAGTAAATCTGCCAGGAATGGAAGACTTTTCTTTATCTGTGAGCTTGTGGCGCAACGGAGGCGTGTCTGTCTCCAAATCAGAAGGTTGTGTGTTCAAATCACGTCAGGCTCAGCTATGTTCTGCAGCAGCTCAAGTTCCTGGATTTTATATCAGAAGAGAGCTCGTTCTCTTGGAATGTTCGTGCATGGTAGAATTTCAAGATCAACTTTAATAGATTAAAGTCCTGATTTCTGGTTCCGTTCCATTTCCATGCTCAGTTCTTATTTCACACTGTTTTATATCAGAACAATGTTTCAGGGATGTGATGTGTCCATTGTTTGTACAATCGCTCTGTCACCCAGTGTGAGAAATAAAACACAAACCGCACAGCGTGCGGCTCAAACCCATACCTGGCTCTGTCTATAGGCCGCTTAGTTCAGTTGGTTAGGACGCAGTGTTGATAACAACAAGGCTGTGGATTTGATCCCCATGTGCGCTGTCACATGGTCAGTCATTAATTTGACACATTTTTGTAACACTTAAAATCCAACTTTTAGATGCAAACAAGTTTCCATAAAATGTCAAAGGGAATTTATTTTGAATAACATCCATTGCATCTTTGTCACTGGTCTGGAGTAACACAGAATTCTTTCCAATTATCTTCCATTTGCTGATAAACATTGACCTCGTGGCCTGTTCTCGTTAATGGTCACGAGCAGCAAAAACAGACAGAGCAAGTCTGACCGCCCAGAGATGTGGAAAAGGCTTCAGTTTGGGACATATGCAGCAAATCAAATGTTCACCCGGCCCTGAAAGATTCAAAAACTGGGGAAAAGGACACAAGGAGATAGAGAATAAGCTAAAGCTGACAATGTAAATATTTCCCATCATTGATATCTCTCTATTCCAATCCAACCTTCAGATGTGGGTAAATAATTTCAGTGTAAATTGTGCAGCTCAAGATTCAAAACCAAAGGGCGATGCAGAATAAAGGAGAACTGCCAAAACCCCAAATTGAACCAGGCATCTTCAGTCGAACACTCTCCCAACTGAGCTATTTCAGTCTCACAGGCTTGGGATGATAAGTGGCAAGTAACATTCGCACCACACAAGTGCCAGGCAATGACCATCTCCAACAAGAGAGAATCTAACTATCTCCCCTTGACATCCAATAGCATTACAATCACTGAATCCCCCACCATCAACATCATGGAGGTTACCATGGGTAGCCATGCAAATAACGTGACTACAAGAGCAGGTCAGAGGCTTGGAATCCTGAGGTGAGTAATTACAGTGCAGCTGTTGGCTCCACCCCAGGGGCTGTATTTGTTCTGTAAACCATGAAGCAGCTTCCTCTCAAATTCCAGGTTTATCAATAAATCCTCTTACAAAAGCCCCAAAGTGTGATATATTCCTCTCACTCATCCATGACTCCTGACTCCCCAAAGCCTGTCCACCATCTGCAATTCACAAGTCAAGAGTGTGATTGAATACTCTCCACTTGCCTGGATGGGTGCAATTCCAACTCAAGAATCTCAACACCGTCCAGGACAAAGCAGCCCACTTGATTGGCACCCCATCTACAAACATTCACTCCCTCCACCATCGGCACACAGTGGCAGCAGTATGTACCGTCTACACGATGCACTGCAGCAATGCACCAAGACTCCTTAGACAGCACCTTCCAAACCCAGCGACCTTTACCACCGAGAAGGGCAAGGGCAGCAAATGCAGGGGATACCACCACCTGCAAGTTCCCCTCCAAGCCATACACCATCCTGACTTGGAACTATATCGCCGTTCCTTCACTGTCGCTGGGTCGAAATCCTGGAACTCCCTTTCTCACAGCACTGTGGGTGTACCTACCCGACATGGACTGCAGCGGTTCAAGAAGGCAGTTCACCACCACCTTCTCATGGGCAATTAGGGATGGGCAATAAATGTTGGCCTAGCCAGTGTTGCCCACATCGCATGAATGAATGAATAAAAATGTGAAGTATCCCTTGTGTCATTCTTTTGGTAGAAAATATAACCCTGGTGGAATTGCCCCTCCCAATCACACCTCACTTCATAGAACATAGAAAATGGAGAAAATTTATGGCACAGAATGAGACCATTTAGCAATCGTGTCTGTGCCAGCTGAAAAAGAGCTATCCAGCCCAATCCCACTTTCCAGGTCTTGGGAATGGGATCTGAACAGAGCTCACATTATGTGAATGTTCTGTTGAAGTGTTGGTGAGCTGATATAACAGAGGAGATTCACACTGTTGGACACAGTGTGAAATACATTCAAGTATTTATAAAACATTACAACATGTGAGTAATATTCCCCTTGATTTCTCAGCACTGATGGATTGTGAAGTGGGAGACAGCCAGAAGTCCCAGTGATCCACACTGACCCTGAGCTGAGAATGAAATGAGAAAAAGTTCAATCTTCAGCAGCGAGATGCTGCAGAGAGGTAAGAGTCCTGAATCAAGGAGAGACTTTCTCATACTGCTGTTGAATCTCATTTCAAACACTCCTTGAACTCTCTGCCGAGGATTTCAGAGCTGGATAACGCCTGTAAAATCAGCCTAAAAAGGAAATAGAAAACACCCACCGTGGGCTCAAACTCAAAAACTTGAGATTCAGAGTTTCATGCTTTCATCGACTGAGCTCACCAGGCCAGAGACAGTGTCCCCGCCCTGTCTGTTATTGGACGGTGCAGCTATTGGCTCCACCCCAGGGGCTGAATTTGTTCTGTAAACCATGAACCAGCTTCCTCTCAAATCCCAGGTTTATCAGTAAATCCTCTTACAAAAGCCCCAAAGTGTGATATATTCCTCTCACTCATCCAGAATAAAAGTTACATCTTTTGCTCTTTTTACCTTCCAAACATTGACTTCTATTTTACTCAGCATTTATTTCTCTCTCCTTTTTATGTTGTGCATTTCCTAATAAACATTTCATTTCAATTATTTATGAGGGATGAAATGTACAGAAAAGATTTTCTGCAATGGTACCGGGGTGTGGGACAGAGTGAGTGGTTCGGATCTGGAATACACTGTCTGAGAGTGTGCTGGAGGCAGATTCAATCGTGGCTTTCAAAAGGGAATTGGATAAACAGCTGAATAGAGAAGATTTGCAGGGCTACAATGAAAGGGCAGAGGAGTGGAATTAGCTGATCTGCTCTTGCAAAGAGCTGTCATGGACATGATGGACTGAATGGTCTCCTTCTTTACTGCAACCATTTGATTCCTTGATTCTAACTCTGTCAAAGTTGTTCTGAACTTGCTCTGCTCCAAGGAGAACAACCCCAGCTTTTCCAGTGTCTGCACATAACTGAAGTTATGAGGAACCATGGGGAACCCACTGTAAACCTTCCTCCAGACAGAAATACAACTGTTCACCACCACACTGTGACCCAGCTGTTCACATGATTTGGATGCGGGGACCAAATGTAGTATTTCCAAATTTGCAGATGACACAAAACTAGGTGGGAATGTGTGTTGTGAGGAAGATGCAAAGCGGCTTCAAGGGAATTTGGACAGACTTAGTGAGTGGACAAGTAAGTGCCACATGAAATATAATGTGTAAAAATGTGAGGTTTTGCACTTTGGTAGGAGAAACAGATGTGCAGACTATTTGTTAAATGGTAAGAGTGTGAATGTACAAAGGGGCCTGGGTGTCCTTGTCAATAAGTGACTGAAAGCTAACATGCAGTCGCAGCAAGCAATTAGGAAGGCTAATGATATGTTAGCCTCTATCACAAGATGATTTGAGTACAGGAGTAGTGAAGTCTTGCTTCAATTGTATATAACCTTGGTTGGACTGCACTTTGGAATACTGTGTGAAGTTTTGTTCCCCGTACCTGAGGAAGTATATCTTTGCCATAGAGGGAGTGCAACGAAGGTTCACCAGACTTGTTCCCGGGATGGCGGGACTGTCAAATGAAGAGAGATTGGGGAAACTGGGCCTGTATTCTCGAGAGTTTTGAAGAATGAGAGGTGATCTCATTGAAACTTACAAAATATTTAAAGGGATAGACAGGGTAGATGAAGCTAAGATGTTTCCCCCGGTTGAGGAGTCTAGAACCAGGGGACACAATTTCAACGTAAGGGGAAAGCCACTTAGGACAGCGATGAGGAGAAATTTCTTTACTCAGAGGGTTGTGAATCTTTGGAATTCTCTGCCTCAGAGGGCTGTGGAAGCTCAGTCATTGAGTATGTATAAAGCAGAGATTGACAGATTTCTAAATACAAATGACATAGGGGATATCGAGATAGTGTGGGGAAAAGGCATTGATGTGGATGATCCGTCATCATAATATTGAATGGCAGGGTGGGCTCGACGGGCTGAATGGCCTACTCCTGTTCCTATGTTCCTATCAGTCTGCAAACATCATATGCATGCTGTCATTGTCCCTTTTATTCCATGGGCTTCAGTTTTACTGGCAGTCTAGTATGTGACATCATCAAGAAAGTTTTCAATAAGTTAAATAAGGAGAAATTGTTTCCAGTGGCAAAAGGGTCAGTAACCAGAGGATGTATTTATCAGGTGATTGAGAAAAGAACCAGAGGCGAAATGAGGAATGATTTTTTATACAGTGATGTGTTGTGATCTGGAATGCACTGTCTGATCAGGACTTGAAAGCAGATTCAGTCGTAACTTTGAAAAGCAATTGGGATAAATACTGGAATGAAAAATGTACAGATTACAGGAGACAGCACTGACACAATGGACCAAATGGTCTCCTTCTTTGGGTATCATTCTATGGTTTTATGAACATATTGTTGATACAATTCGCTGAGTTGGAAGGGAAGTGACCCCAGATTCCGGGTATTCTAAACACCAGACCCAAACCAACTGAACAAGCCTGTTGTTCAATCTCTGTTTTTCACACCAGCTTCTCCTCGCTCTTTCTGTGTTTCCTGCCTGATCTGTTCCTCTGACCTTCATTCCTGACACTCTATTGAGAATGGCCAAGTCACTGCACCTCTCACTCACACCGTCACTCCACCCCTTCACCCACTTCCAAACCTCTCTGTTCAACAGTACCTCACATCTGCTCCTCTGCTCCATTAATATAACAGGAAAACATTTTCAAACAGACATTTCCAGACAGTGAACGTTCCAGTAAGACAAGGGAAAGATCAGATTCATTCACTTTAAACACAGAGAGAGAAGCTCTCCCTGTTCAGTCTAAGGAGCAGATGTGGTTTCACTCCCATTAGTCTTAGAGACATGGTCCAGAATTTTAAGGGACAGTTGGAGACGGGAATGGAGGCCGGGGAGGGGGAGGGGGGGTGTATAAAATAGGGATGGAAGACGTTGGACCGGATTTTTCTGTCGGCGGCTGACATGGAGGGCTGACTTCGCACATCCACACGGCAAGAAGGCATTTAAAGTATTAATGAATCCAATTGTCAGCAATTTTATTCACTGGATCCAATTGAACTAAACGTACACGGGAACCATGGGGCTTCAGAGCCTCGCCTGGTTAAAGGAGGCAACTGGGAGGTGGGAGCTGAGCGTTGGCTTCACTGGGAAGCTATCGGGTGAGGCAGCGTCACTTGGCAGCAAGGGTGGAGGGGGAAAGGGCATCGGGAAACACCGTCAGGAGTGGGGGCCAATGTGCCAGCTCTGCAGTGGGAACAACACCTGGGTGCCATTGGGGCAGTGACACTTTATTGAGGATGACAAATGAGGTAAATGTGGCTGGGTGTTGTTTAATGTGAACGCCTTGCACTCAGGGTGGGGCAACCTGTCATGGGCCTCATTCGAGGCTCCCATTGAGGAGGAGGAGGAGGAGTAGAGAGGAAGGGAGGGAGGCGCAAGCACCAGCAGGGGCACCACAGCAGCTTGGGGGCCCACAGGAAGGCCAGCCTCGAACAGGAGGCTGGAGAAGGAGGCAGAGGAACACGTCAGCCGAGGTTCAACTACCTGCAGATGTCCGAGTGACAGTGTCTCCGCAGACTGCACCTCTCCACGGAGGTCGTCACTGATCTCTCTGCCATGATGCAGCTGTGCCCCATGCGACTTGGTGGGCACCTGATGCCAGTGTCACTGAAGGTCAACGTGCCACTGAACTTCTTCACCACCAGATCATTGCGCGGATCCACTGGAGATATGTGTGGAATCTCACAGTCTGTCGTGAATCAGTGCATCATGGAGCTCACCAATGTCCTGTTCAGGAGGGCCAGTGACGATGTGCACATTGATCCAAACAGTCAAGGTGAGAGAGCTATCGGATTCGGGGCCATCGCTGGATTCCACCAGGTGTAGGGTGTCATTGACTGCACCCATGTGACCATCAAGGCTCCTGCAGACCAGCCAGCAGCCTTCAACAGGAAGGGCTTCCACTTGCTCAGTGTGCAATTGGTCTGCGACCACTGCAAATGGATCCCATAGGTGTGTGCACAAATCCCGGGAAGCAGCCACAACGCCTGCATACCAAGGCACTCCCAGGTGCCAGATCCTTTCCGCGGCCCCATCCGCTTTCAGAGATGGATCCTTGGAGACAAGGGCTACCCACTGAGGACATGACTACTGACGTCTGTGAGGAACCTACGCACGGATGCAGAGGAGAGGTACAACACCTGCTGCGGGTCAACCCGAGCGACCATCAAGGAAGCCATTGGTCTCCTGAAGATGAGATTCAGGTTCCTAGATCGATCCAGTGGAGCCCTTCAGTATGTCCCGGCGAGGGTCTCGCATATCGTGGTGGTTTGCTGTGCACAGCACAATCTGGCATTACAGAGGGGTGAGGTGTTGACTCGTGAGGATATCGTGGTGTGTGATGTCTCCTCTGATGATGAGGATGTGGAGGAGGATGCTGCCCAAGCAGTGCCAGATGAAGAACCTCAGGCACAGCAGGAAAGGGGCCATGAGATACACACAAGGGAGACATGAGACACCCTTATACATTCAAGTTTCCTTTGAGCCTTACCACCTTCTGGAACCACAGCAATAAAGTCTTAGCTTTAAGCAGCCCTGTTGTCACCTCCTTCCTTCTGCACTGCAGCGTCCAGGTACACATCGCACAGTGACAAGGCCGAAGCTTTGTGAACTTAGGGCTTGGTCCCTCACTTCCAGCCCCTTGGGAGGAAGGGTTTAAATGAAGTCCCAAAGGGCATCAACAATAGGAAGGAGACATAGTGAGAGAACATCATTTCTTTATTCCGTGTGACACCAAACGCAACCCTATCCATCTGGAATGTACATTCACCGTGAACCCCTCAGTGAATCGAGGTGCTCTTCTTAAATCTTTTCCGGGTGCTTCTACGTGGTGCTCCTCCTGCTCTGTCAGCTGAGGTGGAGACAGGCTGCTGATCTTGCTGCCCCATGGCTTGGGATGACATTGGTGGCCGTCCTCTTGCTGCCTGAGGCCTGGAGGGCCCCGGCACACTGAGGGCCTCCTGCACAGGTACAGGGACCGCCCTCTGGCATCGAGGGTGATGGAGGCAGGCACTGGCATCACTGGTGTCACTGGCAGAGGGGCTTTAGAGCTACTGTCCACACCAGGAGCACCCAGAGAGGAGACCCCAGATGTAGCAGCCAGCTGCTCCTCCCCAGTTATAAGACTCACTTGTACCTCCCTGCTGACCTGAGAGGGACGTGGACCTGGTGGAGAGTTCAGGTGCCTCGTCCCCCCTCTCACCTTGTCACCACTGGATGGAGCTCATGGACAAAGTGATGGAGTGCAGGTCTGCGCACATCTCCGGCAGCCACTGATTGGTCGGCTGGATCTGGCTCTCCATCAGAGTCACCAATCTCTCAAGGAAGGAAGCCAGACACACCCCCATCGGAGACAGTACAGCATGCAAGGCCTGGATGGACTCCTCCATCATCCGAGCTTGGGTACACATAACCTCCGTCAACTCTGCCAGATGCTGCCTGACCTCTTGCTGCAGCTGCAGCATTTCCCGTGTTGCTGGTGACACCAGAGGCACATCATCAGCCTGGGACTCAGCATGGGCCTGGCCTCCCACAGACTCCCAACTCCCAGTGGCCTCGGCTGTCACAGCCTCCGTCAGCTGACCGGGCCTGTCTGTGACGTGCTCACCAGCTTGTGTGCCCAAATCTAACAGCGAGTGGATACCCACCGAGTGAGGGTTTCTGTGCTGGTGGAGGGTGCAGGGGAATGATGTGACGGTGCACCCTCTGAGGCTCCCATCTCCTCCTCAGAGGTGTCCGGCTGTCCCCCAGTCTCTCCAGCTCTTCACGCTTGTCGTTCATCCTAGCCTGCATGAAAAAACAGTGACATTGAAGGGTTAGGGTCTGCCCATCGTGACATTCCAACCACTGTGCAGCTCCATTGATGCAGTGGTGAACAGATGTGCAGTGTGGTTCCTTTGCAGCGGATGCTCCCTTGTGCCCCAGGAGATGTTCAGTCACTCTCTTGGGTAGGTGCCCCTGTCTCTCCATCAGCTATGGAGCAGCTGCCTTGCTGCCCGGCCTGTTCCATGGCCTCCTCCTCCATCGGGATGAGGACAGGGAGATAAGGCACTCCAACGCCAGTCTTGACACGCTCTTACCGATTGTGGGCTGTCTTCTCCTGCAGCCACTATGATGAACAAAGTTAGTCTCCCAGCGGGGACAAGCCCAACATCTCTGATGGTGATAGTCCAGCAGTCCATGATGGGGACACACGTATTCCTCCTGCATGTGGCCCCCTCTCGAGGGACTTTCTGAGGTTATACAATGACTGATGTGCACCTCCCACCGAGATGCAGCCAAGCCTCAGGCAGCATGTCCTGCTGCCCTGCCCCAATACACATGACTCGGTGGTCACTCGCTTTCCACCAAACACACCCTCTCACTCTGCCACACGCAATGTTCAAAAGGGTCCAAAGTGTTTGGAGTTCTCACCTGAGCAGCCTGGATCAGGTCATAGACCCACTTCCTGCACTGGATCCATGTTCTGGGGGTGACCCCACGGCTGCTGACTTCACCTACTATCTCCAGCCAGCTTTACTTGGTCAGGTGGGCAGGTCTTCACCTCCCATCCCTGGGGAAGAGGATCTTCCACCTATCTGTTGTCACCTGGAGGCGAATCTGCAGGAAGGCATCGCTAAACTGTGGGACCATGGTCACTGCAGGCTCACATTCAGCTCCTTACCTATCAGGCAGCACAGGCAGCAGAACGGGTCCTGGGGCAGCAGATGCAGCAGAACAGGTCCTGGGGCATCAGAGGCAGCAGAACAGGTCCTGGGGCATCAGAGGCAGCAGAACGGATCCTGGGGCAGCAGAATGGGTCCTGGGGCAGCAGAACGGATCCTGGGGAAGCAGAATGGGTCCTGGAACAGCAGAACGGATCCTGGGGCAGCAGAGGCAGCAGACCGGGTCCTGGGGCAGCAGAGGCAGCAGAACGGGTCCTGGGGCAGCAGAGGCAGCAGAACGGATGCTGGGGCAGCAGAGGCAGCAGAACGGATCCTGGGGCAGCAGAACGGGTCCTGTGGCAGCAGAGGCAGCAAAACTGGTTCTGGGTCAGCAGAGGCAGCAGAACGGCTCCTGGGGCATCAGACGGCTCTCAGGAAGACACTCCTTTAAACCAGGCAGCAGTGAATGCAGGTCTGGCAGCCCTTTCAATATGGTGCCAGCACCTGCCGTTGTGTCAGATGTCGGTGCCATCGGTGCCTCGCTCCCTGCCTCTGGTCCTTGTTTACATGGGCCCCACGCCTCCCCTTCATTAATTGGTCGGCTGCTCCGTGATCGGGGTCGGTCGGCCTCATTTCACTCGTGTGGTGATGACACCCGCTTCCGGTGCCTCTGCCGAGAGCCGCACCGTTAGTTTAAAATTCAGCCCATGGGATCAAGAGTGGAAAATATCCCCTCTGATTCTCTCTACCGAAACTGATGGAGACACCAAATTAAAACTGATGAAACCAGGGATTGTATCCTGGTTCTTCAATCTCGTGTTCTCCCAACTGAGCTATTCCATCCTCACTGTGAACTCATCTTCATTGGAGACAAATATAACTCCAGGTGGAATTTCCCCACCCGTTCATTCCTTACTTCAGGGGAATGGGACCCGACCAGATCGCGGAACTCAGATTATGTTAATGTTCTGCTCTTGATATCTTAATATTATCTTGCGTTTGAGCCACTTTTAATCAGGTTCATGGACAAATTCTTCCATCATCCCTTCTCCCACATTCTCTCTCTCTCATTCATTCTTTATTCCTCACAGTCCAGAAAGAGTTAGGAATCAGAGCTCACCCCCAAACCCTCTGCACACAGACCTCTGTCTGTTACCCTGTTTGATCCAAGAGACCAGTCAATATATTACACTCTTTATAAACACAGAATGCTGCCTCACTGTGTTGGACAGAGATAAATACACTGAAGTCTTTAGAAAAAAGTTCATCTTACGGGTTGTTACTGAGCCCACAGAGCAGGACGGGCCCAGGCTCCAGCCCCAGCCCCAGCCTGTGCTGTGTTAGCTGATGCCACCTGGTGTGATACTGAGCCAAACGGAGCAGGAAAGGGCCAGGTTGTATTCATGGCCTGTGTTGAGTTAACTGATCCCACTCAGTGTGGTAGGAGCCACACAGAACAGAATGGGCCCAGGCTCCTTCCTCAGCCTGAGGGATGATAGTTCTTCTCACACGTTGTTGTACAGAGCCCCACACAGAACAGGGAAATCTCAGGCTCCATCCCCGGCCTGTGGTATTTTACTTCATCGCACCTGGTATGGTACGGAGTCCCCAGAGCAGGAAAGGTCCAGCTTCCATCTCCGGCCTGTGCTGAATTAGCTGATCTTACCTGGTTGGCACTGAACCATAATCAGAGAAGTATGGGCCGAGGCTCTATGGCCTGTGGTGTGTTAGTTATTCTCATTTGGTGAGGTACTGAGCACCAAATAGAGCAGGAAGGGCCTGTGCTCAATGAGCTGATCTCACCTTGTTTTGTCCTGCGACCCATACACAGAGCAGGACAGGCCTAGGCCTAATCCTCGGCCTGTGTTCAATTAGCTGATCTCATCCAAAAGATTTTGATAAGGTTCCACACAAGAGGCTTCTCTAGAAGAGTAAAGTCCCTGGTATCAGTGGTAATATATTGATCTGGATTGGGAACTGACTGGCACGACGTAGGCAGAAAGTAGTTACAGATAGATCTGGATCTGTTTGGAGACCAGTCACCAATGGCATCTCACAGGGATCGGTGTTGGGTCTGTTGCTCTTTACTATTTTTATTAATGATCTGGATGTAGGTGTAGGGGGCACCATCTGTAAATTTACAGATGATTTGAAGATCTGTGCGAGTGTTTAGACTGTAGACGATACTCGACTGTTTCAGGCTGATCTTAATGTGTTGGGAGATTGGGTTCATGACTGGTAGATGATGTTTAATTTGGGTATGTGCAGTGTTATTCATGTGGACAGGGCGAATGCTCAACATTCATACACCCTTCAGGGAAAAACATTAAAGTAGGTGGAAAAAAGAAAATAATTTTGAGCAGAGATCTAGATGTTCCAGTGCACAGATCTCCAAAGGTACAGCAGCAATGCTGTGAAGTGATAGTTGGAGCAAATAGAGGGTTGGGCTGCATTCAGAGGACAATTGAGTATAAAATGAGGCATATTCTTTCATGGGATGTGAGCGACACTGGCAAGTCCAGAATTTGTTACCCATCCCTAATTGTCCTTGACAAGGTGGCGGTGAGCTCCCTTCTCGAATTGCTGCACTCCATGTGGTGTAGGTACACCCACAGTGCTGTTAGGAAGGGAGATCCAGGATTTTGACCCAGCATCAGTGAATGAACAGCGATATATTTGCAGATCAGATGGTGTGTGACTTGGAGGGGAGCTTGCACATGGTGGTGTTTCCATGCATCTGCAGCCCTTGTCCTTCAAGGTGGTGGAGGTCTTCGGTTTGGAAGGTGCTGTCTGCGGCGCCTTGGTGAGTTGCAGCAGTGCATCTGGTAGATGGTACACACTACTGCCACTGTGCATCAGTGATGAAGGGAGTGAATGTTTAAGGTGGTGAATGGGGTGACAATCAAGTCGGCTGCTTTGTCCTGAACATTGTCGAGTTTCTAGAGTATTGTTGGTGCTGCAGTCATCCTGGTTTGTGCCTTGGAGATGGTTGACAAGTTTTGGAGAGTCAAAAATCACAAAATTATTACAGTGCAGAAGGAGGCCATTCGGCCCATTGTGTCTGCATAGAATCATAGAACATAGAAGGTTTGCAGCACAGGCAGGCCAAAAAACGAGCCACCCAGCTGAATCCCATTGTCCAGCATTTGGACCGTAGACCTGCAGTTTCAGGTACTTGAGGTGCACATCCAGACTCCTTTTAAATGAGTTGAGGGTTTCTGCCTCAACTACCCTTACAGGCAGTGAGTTCCAGACTCCCACAGCCCTCTGGGTGAAAAAACCTTTCCTCATCTCCCCTCTAATTGTTCAACACATCACTTTAAATCTATGCCCCCTAGTCACTGACCTCCCAACTAAGGTAAATAGACCCTTCCCATCCATTCTATCCAGACCCCTCACAATTTTGTACATTTCAATCAAATCTCCCCTCAGCCTCTTCTATTCCAAGGAGAACAACCCCAGTCTATCCAATCTTTCCTCATAGCTGCATTTTTCCAGTCCTGGCAACATCCTCGTAAATCTCCTCAGTAACATCTCTCGTGCAATTACATCCTTTCTGGAATGAGGTGACCAGAACTGCACACAGAACTCAAGTTGTGGCCGAACTAATGATATATACAGGTCCAGCATAACCTCCCTGCTCTGATATTCTACACATTGGCTAATAAAGGAAAGGATTCCATAAGCCTTCTTAACCAACTTATCAACCTATCCTGCTACTTTCAGGGATTTGTGGACATTCACTTCAAGGTCCCTCACTTCCTCTACACCTCTCAGCATTCACCCATTAATTGTGTATTCCTTTGCTGTGGTTGACCTCACCAAAGGCATCACCTCACACTTCTCCAAGTTGAATTCCATTTGCCACTTTTCTGCCCACCTGACCAGTCCATTTCTCCAGCTCTCCTAATGAGCATTTCACCACGTGCCTTGAGCTGAGTTACTCATCACAGAATTCCCACTATCTGATTTTCTCTTGTCGCCAGAGTATGTATATGAATGGTCCAGTTAAGCTTTTGTCAATGGTAACCCCCAGGATGTTGATGGTGGGGGGATTCAGCGATGGTAATGCTGTTGAACGTCAAAGGGAGATGGTTACATTCTCTCTTGTTGGAGATGGTCATTGCCTGGTACTTATGTGGTGTGAATGTTACTTGCCACTTAGCAGCCCAAGTCTGAATGTTGTCCAGGTCTTGCTGCTTCTGGACACGGACTCCTTCAGTATCTGAGATGTCCCGAATTTGTCCTTTTATGAAACCTTGGTCAGGACTCACTTGGAATATTGTATCCAGTCTTGGTCTCCTCACTGATGGGTGATATTGAGGCTTTAGAAAGGGTACAGAGGAGAGACATTCGACGAATTCCCAGTATAAGACATCTTGGTTATCAAGTTAGACTAAAAGAGTTGGGACCCAACACTTTAGAGAAACCCAGACTGAGGGGTGATCCGATTGAGGTTCATAAATAATGAAGGGTCCAATTTAGCATGGGAGAGGAGTCATAACTTTATGTTGCAAAAGGCCAGATGGCACCCGGATCACATTAAATTTCATATTCAGTGGTGGGTTAATGTACTAGGATGGCCGAGTGGTTAAGGCGTTGGACTTAAGATACAATAGACATGTATCTGCGTGAGTTCAGACCCCACTCCTGGTATCTGTGCTTACAAGATGTTACTTATTCTTTCCCTGACTTTTGCCTTGCACCATCATCTCTTCTGTCATTTAATCACTCTTGCCTTCCAACTGTTCACAGCTTCCTATTATCTGATCTGCCCCAGCACTGTTCCTTGGCGCTGCGCTTGCTTATAAACTGGTAAATCTTTAACTTAATCTCCTCGGTACCCTGACAATGACCTTCTCATCCTTCCTGGATTGTGGTTCCTCACAGGATCCGCTGCCTCTCCGACTCCCCTCCAGGTAACTGAAGGCCCTGAGCCTTGGTCTCGCTTTATACGCTAGCTGGTAGTTGATTCCTTGCAGGTCTGCCACCGCTCAGGAGAAGCTCAAGACCCAGATCAAGCAAAGTATCAAGAGGAATGTGAACAAAGGTTCCCTGGTGCAGAGCAAGGGACAGGGAGCCTCCGGCTCCTTCAAAATCAGCAAGAAGGAAAACCCAGGGAAAAGTGGGAAAGAAGGTGAAGAAACCAGCAGACAAGAAATCTTTACTGAAGAAACCAGCAGACAAGAAATCTTCAGTAAAGAAACCAGCAGACAAGAAATCTTTAGTGAAGAAACGAGCAGACAGGAAAGTGACAACAAAGAAAGTAACAGCCAAGAAAACGAGCAGCAAGGCGGCGGCAATGCCAAATAAGGTGGCGAAGAAAGCAGCGATTCAGAAAAAGTCTCCTGCGAAGAAGGTCAAAAAAGGCAAGAGTGCGGCGGCCGGAAAGGCGCTGAAGAAAGTGCAGACATGGAAGAGCTAGGTCAAGCCGAAAGCAGCGAAGGCTCAGAAAGCAGGGTCTGGAAAGAAGTGAAAGTGCGGGAAACTTGTAAACATCTGAACACAAAGGCTCTTCTCAGAGCCACCCACATCTCTCAGGAAAGAGCTGATCCCCTGATCAAATGATCCCTGTCCCGGCCCCGCCTGCAGATTCCACATGGAAATGATTTTCAGTAAATCCAGGATCCCTGGTGACTCGCTGAGATCCCCTCCACCCAGCCCTTTCCCCACTCTCTGTAATAAAACAGAGGGATGTCCGGCCCTCACTCTAACTGGGGATGTGTTCGGTGCAGTCTCAGTTCACAAATTCAGGGGGAGAGTTTGTAAGACAGTAACACTGGCGGAGAAACCCCACCTCACAACTCAAACCCCAACACATGAGTTTCTCCAATTCAGCTGGAGTCGGGTGACAACAGGAGCTGGGATAGGCTGTGATCGGGAATGTTAGGAATGGATTTGTTCAGGGAGGAATGTACCTGGAATCTCCGAATATAATTGTTCCTTATTTCCCCAGATGACACATTCTGCAGTGAGAGTGAAAAGTCTCTTCACTGCTTCACATTTACTAATTGTTTGGTTCCAGATGAATAATGAATCAGAGAGTAATGACAGGATCTGAAGCTTCTCTCACACCAGCCCTTGTGAAGTGTGAAGTGTCTAATGTGTGAAGCTGCTGCCAGGGTTTGTCAATCTGAACAGTTTCAGCTCAGTTACTGGGGGCCTGGAATCCCCGCAGTTTGACTCTGTCTCTGATTGGTCACCCGCTTCTCAATCCAATTCTTAACCAATAGGAGAATCACATATAAGTAAATAGAAGTTCTCATTGGCTTAGATTTTCCAATTGGAAAAAGCCCGGCAATTCCAGAGCAGGAAGGAATTGAAGTGATGGAAAATTTCAATTTTCAGGCAACAATTTTAAAATCTCTCATTTTATGTTCTGTTTTACTGTATTTACCGTCACAAAATCCTGACGCGATTTTAGGAATCGTTTTCATTTGTCAATCTGTTAACTGTAAGTGGCGGGAGGAAGGTCCGGTTCAGCAATTTAAAACGGGACAAATATCAGCTTCCTCTCTGTAAAAGGAACAAATTAGCGACTAAGGTCCCCCCACCAAGCTGAACTGAGGGGCTGGATCAATGGGAAACCCCTCGAACTGTATCGTTAATATTCTCAACGGCTGTAAATGTAAAACTGTAATTGACATGACAATTGTGAAACGGAAGGGTTGGGAAGAAACTCATGACAGTATTGAAGGAAACTGATCTCCCTTGCAATGTTTGTATTTTTTGGTGCTGTTTGGAAACTGTTTGGCAATGTAATTTTTACAGATTTTTATGAATAAAGTATACTTTGAAAAAAAAAAAGAACGCTTCTCACAGGCTTCTCGGAGACTGACGGAAACGAGCGGTTTCTGATCTTTTCTCCTGAAAGAGGCGGATAATGCTGCAGGGAGCAATGAACTGCCCTTCACTTTCTGGCTGCTAATACACCCCTGACTTTAAACAGTTCAAACAGCGACTGATGCTTCTGCCGGAAAATGAGCAGATTCACCAGAATGATCCCGGTCCATCATGGCCAAAGACATCCAGCTGGCCCGCCGCATCCGCGGGGAACGCACCTAAAACCCAGCTTCAGTAACAAGTGTAACAAGGGCTCTTTTCAGAGCCACCAAATCAGCAAAGGAAAGAGCTGCCATCTCTGTTCATCATCAAACCCATTAGATTGGAGGGGCGGTCACATGGTTTCTGTTTTGTCACATCACTTTCCCGAAAGGCCTGTAGGACTGAGAGCTGATCTGGAATTTAGAAAGCAGCATTACCGGAGACTCATTGCTGCTCAGCACAATCTCAACCCCGCTCCTGGGATCCGTTAGCTGGCATTTGGGGAAAAGAAATGGATCCCAGTTTTATTTGGAAGGCATTAATGGAGCCGGGTCCGTTCACATGAGGGTTATTTACAAACATTACCCAATGAGTTCACTAATATTTGAATCCATTGGAGATCAGTACACAGGATATGTAAGGCAGCTCGGTCACTCTGACTGAAACCGCCAGTTCCCCGGGGCTGCAGACCCTGACACTGCGGGGAGAGAATCCCCGACTCCATCCCGCCGCCGTGGGGAACAGACAGCTCTATGTCCGGAGAATAGGGAGGGCCGGGGGGAAGGCACATATTAAAGCGCTGCAATGGACTCAGCTCGTGTGTGTGCACAACTCTCACTGATACCGTCCTCTGGGAACAGTGCGGTCTAAACAGATCAGGTTAGGAGAGAAACACACAGCCCGAGAATGGCCTCTTCCTTCCTGCATTTACTCTGTTCCGGGAGCCGATTCTCATTGAGAAGCGGCGCTCAGATCACCAGAGAGAAAAAAAAACACAATTCAAACTGTCCAAATGAAAAACATAGAATTAACCCGGACACTTCCATTATTAAATTAATTCATCAGTTCTTTAAATTAATTCATCAATTCAACCAGGTCCCCTTAATGTACCGGGATGGTCTCGGGATTTATCAAATCGAAGGCAGCGGGATTTATTAAATTCTGATGCGGGTCTTCCTGTTGTCCCGGGCCGCGTTACCGGCCAGCTCGAGGATTTCAGCGGTCAGATACTCGAGCACAGCAGCCAGATAGACCGGGGCTCCGGCACCCACACGCTCAGCATAGTTGCCCTTTCTCAGGAGCCTGTGAACACGGCCCACCGGGAACTGCAGTCCAGCCCGGGAGGAGCGAGACTTGGCCTTGGCCCGAGCTTTTCCGCCGGTCTTTCCTCTTCCAGACATTTCCACAATCTCACAAATACTTTCACAAAGAATGAATAATTTCCTTAGCATTGATAGCACATCGCCGGCAGTCAGGATGGCCGAGCGGTCCAAGGCGCTGCGTTTAAATCGCTGTCTCCATTAGAGGCGTGGGTTCCAATCCCACTTCTGACAAGTCGTGTTTTGACAGCACTGGAGGCGTTTGGGAGCAGCGGTGAAGAGCAAAGAGAAAGCAGGAAAGAACAGAGACAAACAAAATAACAATGGACCCAAAGATGTTGCATCAAAACATTAGAGTAAGAGGCAACTGAGCAAACAGCAGGGCACAGAAAAGATCAAAAATGTAACCTTTGTTTCGGGGTGGAAGATGTTTCCAATATCCTTAATGAATACATTACTGTCTTCTTAAATGAGGGGGTGATGCAGATATTGTTATTAAGGAGGAGGAGTGTGAAGTATTGGACGTGATAACTTCAGGAGAGAGGAAGTCTTAATGGGATGAGCATCCTTGAATGTGGATAAATCATCAGGACCAGATGAAATGTACCCCAGGCTGTTGAAAGAAGCCAGGGAAGAAATAGTGGAAGGTATGACCATCATTTTCCAATCCCTCACTGGATACAGGTGTGGTGCCAGAGGATTGGAGGTCTTGTAACGTTGCAATAAAAACAAAATACGAGGCAGATCAAGCATGGCTGATCCTTTCGAGTAGAGAAACAGGGCTGAATTCCCTGAACCAGTGCTACAGCTTTCAGAATAGAAGGAGCCTATACAAACCTGATGGGTTCCACTTAAACAAAAGAGCTGGAGGTGTTGACGGTCAGAACAGATAAAATGTGGAGGAGTGTTTGAAGCAGATGCTGTGTGGTTACTGTAGTTGTACTATGGAGTTATTTCAAGGAGGTGATTCTGAATGTAATGGATCAACGTGGACCCGTCCAAGGCAAAGGTTCTAAGCTTCCCTGTGGTCCAGCCTGGTTGAATGGAACTGAAGCAAACAAATCATAAAGAAGAGGAAAAGAAATATAAGGCCATGAAAGCACAGCATTCAGATGGATGCAATACCAGATGGTATGGCAAGAGTGTAAAACAGCAACAGACTGGTGAATAAAACTTTCCCATTGAATGAGACAAGAGAAAAGAAGGGTAATAATAGTGTCAGGTGAGTTGTGACACTATTCACATTCCACCTTGATCTGAATAGGACTGTTGAAGGGAGTGATTGAGAAGAATAGAGGAGAAATGAAAAGAAAGGAGAAATAAACAAAAGGTCTTTTGATTTTAGAATGCTTGTTTTTGGAAATGACAGACTGTAAAGTGTGTGTGTCAGAAGATATAGAGCGAAGTTGGGTATGACAAGATCACAGGAAAGTTGTGCCCTGAGACAAGGTGTGTGTTGACAGGAAAGCTGCTTTCTTTTGCATAATATGTATTTTATTCATATAATTTGTGCAATTACATTGCAAAGCAGTTCAAATTTAATATTACATAAGGTACAATACAGATCAGTTTCCTTCAATAATGTACATGATGTATCTCACTATCCCTGCCTGCACAGGTTATATTTACAGTATTTACATTACACATCAAACATTCTCTGGTGCTAACAGCCCGAGGGGTTTTACACAGGTTCCAGCCCCTCACTGTACGATGGCCTACTAGGGCCTTAGACTGCAGCCTTTCCCCATTGAGTCTCCATGGTGGCTTCCCCAAGCTTTAATGCCGTCCCACAGCACATAGTCTTGGACGTTGCAATGTGCCAGTCTGCAATACCAGGTCATGGACAGCTCTTTGTACTGGAATACCTGTCCCACGGCCGGGCTCGTTCTCAATAGAGATCATTTCAAATGATCATTTCCTAAATCCGTGCTTTCTCTCTCGCAATAAAGAGAACAGGATGTCTGGCAGATTCAGTGTGAGGCAATAACACTGCCGGGTAAAGGCCGCTTTCCAGCTCCAATCTTAACACAGGAGATTGCCTAAACAGCTGCAGTCAGGTGCTGTAAACTGCTGGAAGTGGATGTGTGTGGAAATGGTGATGTTACTGAGGAGGTTTCTTGTTATAGAATGGACTCTGTTTCGGTGGGAATATTACTGAGTGTTAATTGCATCGGGACCATATTTAAAAGTTCCGCCTTTCTAGAAAGCCTTGACTATGAAGGCCGAGTCTGGAAGGGTTTGTGTGGAGAGCTGGGTTTCGGTTCTACTGTTGATAAAGGGTTTGAAATTGGCAGCCCGGAGGAAACTGGAGGTGGAGCTGAAAGATGAGGGGCCGTTCTCTCTCTGTCTGTCACTCTGGATGTCTCCTCCATCTAGCTCTCTGTTTAATCTTCACTCTTGTCTCCTCCCCTCCCTGCTCTCACTCTGCCTTTCTGAGCCAGGTCCGGGTGGCCTGTACAAAAAGGAGCCTGACGGAATCAGTCTCTTTTATTGTGCACTGATTTGAGGCAAGAATCAACATGTCTGGCAGTAAACAAGAGTATGCTCCAGGCTGGCAGCATGTTAGAATCCATGAGGAAAGGCATCATCACCCTCATCGACAAGCGGAAGGGGGAGAGGACAGAAATCAGAAATTGGTGGCCCAATTTCTGCTTAATGCTGACTACAAGATTCTGTCAAAAGTCATAGCCAGTCGATTCAAGTCTGCTCTGGAGTTGGAGATTCACCCTGATCAGACCTATACTATACCAGGCAGGACAATCTCTGATAGCTTTGCGCTACTCAGGGATATGATCACCTATGTACGGGACAGGAGGGTGGACACCTGCCTCATCAGCCTGGACCAGGAGAAGGCTTTTGACAGGTTATCGCACACTTACATGATGGATGTGCATTCCAAAATGGGGTTTGGGGAGGGAATCTGCAATTGGGTCAAACTACTCTACACAAACATCAGTAGTGCAGTCTCAATCAATGGGTGGGAATCAGAAAGTTTCCCGATCCAATCTGGAGTCAGACAGGGCTGTCCTCTCTCCCCTGTCTTGTTTGTTTGCAGTATTGAACCCTTTGCTGAGTCTATTAGGAAGAATGCGAGCATCAGAGGGGTGACAATCCCAGGCAGCGGAGGCACTCAGGTTAAAACCTCCCTGTACATGGATGACGTCGCCGTTTTATGCTCGGATCCACTGTCTGTGCGCAGACTGATGAGCATCTGAGACCAGCTCGAACTGGCCTTGGGAGCCAATGTTAAACACGGCAAGAGCGAGGCCATGTTCTTTGGGAACTCGGCTGACCGATCCTTTGTCCACTTCACCGTTAGGTCAGACTAACTGAAGGTGCTGGGGATATGGTTTGGAAGGGCTGGGACGTGCACCAAAACCTGGAAGGAGCGAGTAGCCAGGGTACAACATAAGCTGAGCATGTGGAAGCAGCGATCTCTCTCCATTATGGGTAAGAACCTGGTCATCAAGGGCGAGGTGCTCACATTGCTGTCCGTGGTGCTGGTCTGGCCCATACCGCATTCCTGCGCTGTGGCGATCACCTGAGCCATTTTCCGCTTCATCTGGGGATCCAAAATGGTCCGAGTCCGGAGGGACACGATGTTCAAACCTCTGGATAAGGGCGGGAAAAATGTACCCAACGTCGCCCTCATCCTTATGGCTACCTTTGTGCGAAGCTGCATCAAGCTGTGTGTAGATTCCCAGTTTGCAAACTTCAAGTGTCACGACGTGCTGAGGTTCTATCTGTCCCCGGTGTTGCAAAGGATGGGCCTGGTCATATTGCCGTGGAACGCTCCATCCAGTTGGACTGTGCCGTACTGCCTATCCTTCATGGAAAAGTTTCTGTGGAAAAACACCTTTGACCACCAATCCATCAGGCAGTGGTCTGCACGGAATATCCTCAAGGCCCTACGGGAAAAGGAGATGGTGGATCCTGTCGGATGGTCCCCTGAGCAGAAGTCCAAAGTCATTTGGCAGAATGCATCATCACCAGAACTTTCAAACAAGCACCAAGATGTCGCCTGGCTGATGGTGAGAAGAGCCCTCCCCGTCAGATCCTTCCTGCACACCCGAAGTCTCACCCCATCCACACGTGGCCCTCGAGGTGGCTGTGGTGGAAAAGAGACGTTGCCCACATCTTTCTTGAATGTGTCTTTGCAAAGCAGGTGTGGAAGAGATGCAGTGGTTTTTGTCGAGGTTCATCCCAAGCAGCTCTGTAGCACAGGAGTCTGTGCTCTATGGGCTGTTCCCAGGGACACACACCAAGATAAACATCAACTGTTGCTGGAGGACTATCAATTCATTGAAAGACGATCTTTGGTCTGCCCGAAACTTGCTGGTCTTCCAGTGCAAAGAGTTGTCCATGACCGAATGTTGCAGACTGACACATTCCAAGGTCCAGGACTACGTGCTGAGGGACGCACTAAAACTTGGGGCAGCTGCAGCAAAGGCTCAATGGGGAAAGACCACAGTGTAAGGTCCCCTCACCAAGCTGAACTGAGGGGCTGGATCCATGGGAAACCACTCGAACTGTAGCCAGAAAAATTTGTTTGCTGTAAAATGTACATGGCATGACAATGAAATGGAAGGGTTGTGAGGCAACTCACTCCTGTATTGAAGGAAACTGATCTCCTTTGCACTCTTTGTATTGTTTGACTTGGTGTTTTTTGGAACTGTTTTGTAATGTATTTTTTTTTACAGATTTTTATGAATAAAGTATATTTTTGAAATTAATAAAAGAAAGTCTGGCAGAGGCAAAGGAGGGAAAGGAGTGGGCAAAGGCGGTGCAAAGTGGCACCGCAAAGTGCTTCGTGATAATATCCAGGGCATCACCAAACCAGCAATCCGCCGCCTGGCTCGCCGTGGCGGGGTCAAGCGGATCTCGGGTTTGATCTATGAGGAGACTCGCGGGGTGTTGAAGGTTTTCCTGGAGAATGTGATCAGGGATGCGGTCACCTACACTGAACACACCAAGCGCAAGACGGTCACTGCCATGGATGTGGTGTACGCTCTGAAACGGCAGGGCCGCACTCTCTACGAATTCAGCGGCTGAACAACTTGACCCTTTCCAGCAAACACAACAAAGGCTCTTCCAAGAGCCACCCACCGCCTCACAGAGAGAGCAGTGACCTGGAAATGGGAGCTGGGATAGGCTGTTTAGAACTGTCTGGAATAAATCTGTGCTGTGTTCGAGATACAAAACTAAAATCCCCAAATTTGACATTTCATTTGCAGCAAGGATGTGCAGTGGATTCGATTTTCTCAACGGGCTGTGTAAACAGTGCCCGAGGCTCCACAGTTCGTTCTTTCCCCCGTCCACACATGCCCTCAGTGAAAAGCCACATCACTCTCCAGAATCACTCATTGTTTTCATAGAATTTCAAAATGATTTCGCTGCAATGAGGGAATCCGGGAGTTTTGCAGCAGCCGTTGAATCGGTCACTGGAACCAGACCCAATTGCGATGTTATTTCCCCCGAAACGGTGTTTCCTGCACTGAAACTGACAGGGTTTGTGAAACTGATCAGTTTCAGCTCAATCATTCAGGGACCTGGAATTCCCGCAGTTTGAGCCCGCGCGATCGAGAGCCCACTTCTGATTGGTCATCCTCTTCCCATTCGCATGTCTTAACCAATTGCCGAGCCTCGAATTAGAAAATACAGCAAATCATTGGCTTAAATTGTCGTCCTGGCAGAAAGGTTGAATTCCAAAAAGCCGCCAATTTCAGTGTTGGGCAGAATCGAATTACTCAACGAATCTCAATAACGAATTGGCAGCACATTTTATACTTTCCCCGATTTTCCTTTCCATCGATTGGGGTGCTAATTCACTCGGGTGCATTTTCTAATACTAACTGTAATCCTCAGATCCATTTAACATTTCAGTAATCCTATTAAATACAAAAGGAATTTTATGATTGAATTTCCATTGGAAGATAGTGAATTAGCACCCCGATCGATGGAAAGGAAAATCGGGCAGAGGATAAAATGTGCTGCCAATTCGTTATTGTGATTTGTTTATATAACTGACCAGGACTGACTTCACCCGAACGCAGCTACTAGCTCCCAGCCCACTGACCGCTCTCCCCACTCTGCAACTCACTTTCTCCCCCTCCTCCCTACTGGCGAAATTCCGCACTCTGGCTGTTCGCTCTCCGCACCCCTACCCCCCACCATGTCCCAGCCCAGCCCACAGTTGCTATCTCTGGCCGTGACACTCGCTCCCACATTTCTTCACCAGGCGCCACCTGTAGAAGCAGGAGGGCCGCAAGGGGTGACGGGGCGACGTAGGAGTGAGTGGCTGAGAGGAGGGAAGCGGCACGGCCTGGAGCGAGTGTCCAGAGAGTGGGGTGGCGCGAAGCGAAAAAACAACTGGCCAGGGGAGTGGGGGGGTGGGGGAGCAGCGAGGTCTGGAGCGAGCGGCTGAGGGGAGGAATCGTCGAGGCCTGGAGTGAGTTGCCGAGGGGGGAGAGCTACAGCTTCAAAATCTCCCATTCAGCCACTTCCTCCAGCCAAGTGGTGGGGGGATGGGGTGGCTAGATACCCAATGACGCTTTATCACGCATGCACGAAGATGGATTTGTTGCGGAAATGTGATGACGTTGGCGCTGCAAAATGACATCATCCCGTGCACGCGCCACTCAATCCTGGCAAGATGTTAAAAATCACTGTGATTTTTTTGGTCTTTTCAGTGCACTCCTCTTTCTTTAGTTGCCTCTTACTTTAATGTTTTGAAGAAACATCTTTGGGTCCATTTTCACTTTACTTGTCAATATTCTTCCATGTTCTCCCTTCACTGCTGCTCCCAAATCCCTCCAGTTCAGTCAAAACACAATTTGGCAGCAGTGGGATTTGAACACACGCCTCCAGAAAACACTACGACCGAAACACAGCCCCTGAGAGCACTCGGCCATCCGAATTGCTTCATGCTTATGACAAAAGCTGAGAAATTATCCATTCTTTGTGAAAGTATTTGTGAGATTGTGGAAATGTCTGGAAGAGGAAAGACCGGCAGCAAAGCTCGGTCCAAGGCCAAGTCTCGCTCCTCCCGGGCTGGACTGCAGTTCCTGGTGGGCCATAATCAAAGGCTCCTGAGAAAGGGCAACTATGCTGAGCATGTGGGTGCCGGAGCCCCGGTCTATCTGGCTGCTGTGGTCGAGTATCTGACTGCTGAAATCCTCGAGCTGGCCGGTAACGTGGCCCGGGACAACAAGAAGACCCGCATCATTCCCAGACACCTGCAGCTGGCCGTCCGCAACGACGAGGAGCTCAACAAGCTGCTGGGAGGGGTGACTATCGCTCAGGGCGGGGTGCTGCCCAAGAAAACCAGCGCTCAGAGCTCCCAGAAAAAGTAAAGCGGCCGAAATGACATCTAATAAACAAAAGGCTCTTTTCAGAGCCACCCACAGTCTCTGTGAAAGGGCTGGTTACTGTCAGGAGGGAGTCAGTGATGGAGTTATAGTAACAGTGGATTGACCTGTTGCACATCTGTCCAGCTGTGTTTTTTAATTTGCTCTGTTTTTCTGCTCACACATCTCTCCCTCTAGTTAATTGCGGAACTGAACTACAGGGTGTAGAATCAACAATTCCCAGGAGCGGGGGGTGAGATTGTGCTGAGCAGCAACGAGCCTCCAGTAATGCTGCTTTCTAAATTCCAGCTCAGCTCTCAGTCCAACAGGCCTTTCGTATTTTAAATATCACAACAGAGCTGAGCGGGGGTGAGCGCAGCCTCAGCCGCACCGAGTCTCAGGGGCTCTCAGGACACCAATCAGAGCCGCCAGGCCTGGCGGGCGTGCAGCAAGGACACCGGGGGAGGGAGGGTGCACCATTAAAGTGATGGTGCAGCACCTCCCCCATCCTCGCCGCCACTTCCCGGTTTCTTCTCCCGTTTTTCTCAACATTAAGAAGACGCTTTTGCTCTGGACTACACTGGTTATAAAGTAAGATCCAACTTTGTCTCTGAAAGTGATGAATAGCAGCAACAACAGCAGAATCCAACCCCTGCACTTACATGTGAACTTGCTGATGTTGCAGCAGATTGAATGACTGAGTGAATCCCTTCCCACACACATGGCAGGGGAAAGGCCTCTCCCCAGAGTGAGTGTGTTGGTGTTTCAGCAGATCATTACTGCTTTTAAAGCTCTTCTCACAGTCAGGACATTGAAAAGGTCTCTGATCAGTGTGAACAAGTTGATGTTCAGTGATGTTGGATGACTGAGTGAACCCCTTCCCACACACGGAGCAGGTGAATGATCTCTCCCCAGTGTGAACTCACTGGTGTTTCAGCATGTTGACTCTGGCTGGGTTCAGTTCTACACTCACTGGTTCCTCTCTCTCTCTTCCCCTGAAGGTGCTGATTCTGACTGTATGTACGTGCTCTCTCCCCCTCCGACCCTCCCTGTCCAATGTAGTATCTCCAAGTTTTGGTGATGCGCTCTCCCTGACCTGTCTCCATTTCTCCTTCTTATACAGACTTGCCCTGACTGTCACTATTTCATAGAATCATACAGCACAGAAGGAGGCCAATCGGTCTTTTGTGCCTGTGCTGAATCTGTGAAAAAAATGATGCAATTAGTCCAACCCCCTGCCTATTTCTCCATAGTCCTGGAGAAATTCACTTTGAAATATTTGTCCAATTCCTTTATGAAAGTTATAATTGAATCTCTTTCCAGCACCCTGTCAGACAATTCATTCCAAATCCGAATCTTTTACTGGGGAAAAAGATCTCTCCTCACCTCACCTTGACATTTTTGGCCAACAATCCCAGCTTCACCACCCTGTCCAGAGAACTGAAACCCCTCATCTCTGGTATCATTCTCGTAAATCTCCTCCGAACTGTCTCAAAAGCTTTGATGTCCTTTCTGAAACCTGGTGCCCAGAACTGGACACATTACTGCAGCTGAGATCGAGCCAGCGACGCCCACATCCCACGAACGGATGAAAAAACGCTCCCTGCTAAATCCCCAATTCTTATCCATTTACAGACGCTCCTTGCCCAGTCCCCAAATCTTATTCATTTAGAGACGCTCCCTGCCCAGTCACCAATTCCTATCCATTTACAGACGCTCTCTGACCAGTTGACCTTGCTGGTGGGCAGTTTCGGGAAGCCTCACAGGGAAAAGCTTCACCGCCACCCGCAGGGACACAAACGGGATTGTTCCATCCTATTGTGGCCTTGACGCCCTGCTCCAGCTGTGTGCACCCGCTACGGGCGCGGTCTCCCTGCACTTTGTTAATATTCCGCTCCAGCTGCAGCTGGAGCTCAGCCACTACCGCGCCTGCTCCTGATCAGAGACAAGGCAAATTCTGGAGCGCAGAGCATTCTGGGTACCACAACTGTCATTAATGCCAATCTCTGACATGATAATCAGGATTTATTTCCTACATTTCATTTCCTGGTATGTTAGTGCGTGTTTTCTTTTGTACCGGTCGGTGCCTGGGAGGAGAGAGTCAGCTTCACTTTGTAGCCATGAATTTCTGGTGTGAGAATGTGGGTTTTTGCTCTGTATGTTTCAGTTTTTGGTTTGTGACTGTTTCTGCTATTGCTATGTGAGTTAACTTTGTGGAAAGAGATGCAGTGGTTTTTGTCGATGTTCATCCCAAGCAGCTCTGCAACACAGGAGTCTGTGCTCTATGGGCTATTCCCAGGGACGCACACCGAGACAAACATCAACTGCTGCTGGAGGACTATCAATTCGGTGAAAGACGCCCTTTGGTCTGCCCGAAACTTGCTGGTCTTCCAGCGAAAAGAGTTGTCCACCACCGAATGTTGCAGACTGGCACATGCCAAGGTCCAGGACTACGTGCTGAGGGACGCACTAAAGCTTGGGGCAGCCGCAGCAAAGGCTCAATGGGGAAAGACCACAGTGTAAGGTACCCCCACCAAACTGAACTGAGGGGCTGGATCCATGGGAAATCCCTCGAACTGTATCGGAGAAATTTTGTGTGCTGTAAATGTAAAAATGTATATGGCATGACAATGAAATGGAAGGGTTGTGAGGCAACTCGTGATTGTACAGAAGGTAGCTGATCACCTTTGCACTGTTTGTATTTTTTGACTTGATGCTGTTTTAAACTGTTTGGGAATGTAATTTTTACAGATTTTTATGAATAAAGTATATTTTGGAAATAAAAAAAAAATGTGAGTTTCACCAAATATCTTTCAACAACTTTTATGTGAACATCAGCTTTTGTCCAGATCTATCAGTTTCTGATATAGAGTCATAGAGTTATACAGCACAGAAACAGGCCCTTCAGCCCATTGTGTCTGTGCTGGCCATCAAGCACCTCACTATTCTAATCCCATTTTCCAGTATTTGGCCCGTAGCCTTGTATGCTATAGCATTTCAAGTGCTCATCTAAATACTTCTTAAATGTTGTGAGGATTCCGGCCTCTACCACCTCTTCAGGGAGTGCGTTCCAGATTCCAACCACCCTCTGGGTAATTTTTTTTTCCTCAAATCCCATCTAAACCTCCTGCCCCTTACCTTAAATCTATGCCACCTGGTTATTGACCCCTCCGCTAAGGTAAAATGTTTCTTCCTATATAACCCATCAATGCCCCTCATAATTTTGTAAACCTCAATCTTATCTCCCCTCAGCCTTCTCTGCTCTAAGGAAAACAACGCTAGCCTTTTCAATCTCTCTTCATAGCTGAAATGCTCCAGCCCAGGCAACATCCTGGTGACTCTCTTCTGCACCCTCTCCAGTGCAATCACATCCTTCCTATAGTGTCGTGCCCAGAACAGTACACAGTACTCCAGCTGTGGCCTAACTAGCATTTTATACAGCTGCATCATAACCTCCCTGCTCTTATATTCTCTGCCTCGGACGATCTGTATTGGCCTGTAATCTAAGGCTTTCCTCCTCACTATTGACGACACCACCAATTTTCATGTCATGTGTGAGAAAGGGTTTGATTCTATCCCTATCAGTATCCGTTACATGCATGTGTTTTTAATCTGCACCCCCTCTGTTTTATTCTCTGTACTTGTCAGCCTCTTGTAGGTGAGTCTGTGTTTTGCTCTTTATCTGTCAGTCTTCGAAGTATGAGCCTGGGTTTGTACCTAATTTTCTTTGTACCTTGCAGGATGGATATTGAAGAGAGGTTTTTACACATTAACTGCCAAATCCTGATAAGTGATTTTTGGGTTTCACACAGTATCTGTCAGTTTCTTGTCTAGGACTGTTGGTTTTACTCTGTCCCTGGCATTTGCTGGTTTGTTCGTGTGGGGTTTACACTGTACCTGTCAGTTTCTCATGTGTGAGTGTTGGTTTCACTTTGTATAGAATCATAGATCACAGAATACTTACAGCACAAAAGGAGGGATTCAGCTCATCGTGCTTGTGCTGCCTCTCTGCACAAGCAACTCAGCTCATGCCACATCCTCATGTATTCCATGAAAACCTGATTTTTTATCCCTTCAGATAATTATCATATATCCTTTTGAAAGCTATGGTTGAATCTTCCTCCGTTGCACTCTCAGGCAGTACATATCAGATCTTAACCATTTGCTGCATAAAAAAGGTTTTTCCTCATGTTGCCTTTGGTTCTTTTCCCATTCACCTTAAATCGGTGCCCTCTGCTTACTCAGCGATGAGTAATATTCCCCATTGCTTTCTCAGCACTGATGGATTGTGAGGTGGGAGACAGCCAGAAGTCCCACTGAGCCGCACTGACTCCCAGCTGAAAAAGAAATTAGATAAAGTTCAATCTTTCACAGCGAGATGCTGCAGAGAGTTAAGAATGAAAGAGAGCATTTCTCATACTGTTGTTGAATTTCATTTGAAGCACTCCTTGTACTCTCTGTTAATGAAGCCTAAAAAATGGAAAAACTAAATGGCGCTCAAACTCACAACCCTGAGATTAAAAGTCCCATGATCGACAGACTGAACTGAATATCTCACTTCTACTGTACCTCTGTTTGGATGGATGCAACTGTATGCTCCAATGCAAGGGCAGCTTTCAAACCCTCCCATGGGTCCACACGTCAGACTACGTTCCATGTTGTAAACTCAAGCAAAGAAAATCTGCTCACTTCCAAAACTATCAGCAAGTTGAAACTGATTACGATCAACATCATCAGAGGTCAGAACTACCTGGTGAAAGAAGACTCCCTGAAGAAGAATCCACAATTATTCAAAGGCATCGACAAAGTGAAAAACAAGAAAATCGATGAGTCAATCCAAGCTAAACAGAAACACTGAAGAATTCCAATCCAGACAGAACACAATTAGAGGCATTTTTTGCATTCAAAGCTGGGCATTAGTATTTAATAGTTGATATATAATTTTGAATATATTTGAATTTCTTTATTCATTTGGCACTGCTGAACATGAAGCAGTCTTAAATCATTTAATTTTTTTTTGTAAAATCTGACTTACCAGATTAAAATATTAGATCAAGGGAGAAATTTCAAAGATTACTGGACCAGTAATCCAGAGGCCTGGTCTCAAGATCCAGTGACAGCCAGGACGTCAAGGCGGGAAACACTCCGCACTAGTCTGCAGTGAGCGATTCCATCGAAGGTAGAGCACAATCTCTTTAAGATAAGAATGTATATTTTATAATAATTAATCACTCAAGACCTTCCTGGTCTCTGCATCTCAGCTGCTCTCTGGATAAACTTGCAGAAAGTATTTCAACCTGTAAAGCAGGAGTCCAGGGAATGTATGATGATATTTTCTAGCCTTCGGGCAATATTTTAATCAATACAGTGTGGGACAACCTGTCTGGGCTCAACGCCATGACTTTCTCTTTCACTAGTGACCTAACAATCACTAACTTCTATGGTAACAATCTTCAGCTCATCACCTCCGGTACGTAGCTCTAATCTTAATGTACATTTAAACAACCTTTCAAGTCCAGTTACAGTTTTTGTTGCCTTACCTGCACAAGCTTAAAAAGTGAAAAACGGAAGCAAGTTTAACTGAACATTCTGGTGGTCAGTTCGGGCACAGGAAAAAAATGAAAGGACTCGGAACAGGTCGGATGTGGTGCTGTCAAGCTTGGGTCGGGTTTCATTTGCTGACCCGAGCAGGCCTTTAGTTACTGTTGCAAACTTATATTCCCACTTGACAATCTGTATGTTTTGTTCATTTCAATTGTGTCGACAAGCTCTTTGAATCCAGTTCCCCGGTCCTCAAGCAGTCTCAGTTTGGAAATCGATTCCGCTTTCTGGAAGGCTGAAAGCAATCGATGACCTTAAACTAAAACTGGCAATAGAAACGGGCTTGTCTGGGATTTGAACCCAAGACCTCTCACATATTAATCACTTATACACCCAAAGCGAGAATCATACCCCTAGACCAACGAGCCACAGTTGGCATAGCTTTTATTCGCTCCTGTGGAATTTCACTGGCACCCACAGCCAATCATGCATTTTTTTCAGATCAAAACAATATCCGACAAAGCTGAAATAAAAACAGAAAGTGCTGGAAATACTCAGCACCTCTGACAGCATCTGTGGAGAGAGAAACAGAGTTAATATTTCAGGGTTTTCACCTTTTGTTTGAGCCATCTTTTCAGACTGCTTCTGTCCATCCAATATCACGTTTTACTCTATCCACATTCTAAGGGTGGTGCAGTGGTGAGCACTGTAGCTTCACAACTTCAATGACCCCGATTCAGTTCTGCATACTGTCTGTGTGGAGTTTGCAAGTTGTTTATGTGAGCTTCCACCAGGTACTCTGGTTTCCTCCCACAACGAAAGACTTGCGGGTTGATAGATAAATTGACTGTTGTAAATTGGCCCTAGGGTAGGTGATAGGAGAAATGTGGGGATGTGGTAGGGAATTCTGGGTTAACATAGGATTAGTATAAATGGGTGGTTGATGGTCAGTGCAGACTCAGTGGGTCAAAGGGCCGATATCAGTGCTGTATATCTCCATAACCATTCTCTGAGCAAATGCATTTTTCATGAATTCCTCATTTCTTTTATTAACGACAATTTTATATTTCCGGCCCTTGCTTCATACGATACCACAAGTGGAATCATGTTTCCATCAACCCGATCAAACCCCTTCACTATTTCCTCATATTGCAATGTTTCTTTCACCCTGACAGACTGTGGAGTTTCTGCTGCTTGATTGCAGTTCTTGCTTCCCGCCAGTAGATGTCACCTCACACCAATATAGTGAAGTTTACAAATCTGAGAGAGACACAACAGGAAATAATTGTTCACATTATAGTGAATGTGTGGGATTCAGAAATAATAGGAGTGGAGACGAGTTATTATTGAATTTGTCAAACCAAGCATATGTTATAATGTTGTGTTAAATCTGTCACTCTGTTGTCTTGATTCTGAGAGTGACATAGACTCATCGAGTCATTGGGTCATTTGTGGGATAGAAGGAGGCCATTTGCCCCATCGAGTACAGGCCAGCTCTCCATGGAGCGATCCAGTCACTCCCACTCGTCTGCTCGATCCCCCTAGCCCTGTAAATTTATTTCCTTCAAATGCCCATCGAAATTCCTTTTGTAACCAACGATTGTCTCCACTTCCTCCGCCCTCGGGGGCAGCGAGTTACAGATCATTACCAATCACTGTGTAAAAAAGTTCTTCCGCACATTCCCCCTGCATCTCTTGTCCAAAACCTTCAATCTGAATCCCCTAGTCCTTGTACCAATAGTTAATGGGAACAATTTTTCCTTGCCAACTTATCTAAAACTGTCAGAACCTTCGACACCTCTATCAATTCTCCCCTCAATCTCCTTTGATACAGGAAGAAAAAACCCTGTTTTTCTAACTTAACCTTGAAACTAAAACCCTCCATCCCTGGAACTATTCTGGTAAATCTCCTCTGCATCCTCTCAAGAATCCGCACATCCTTTCTAAAGATTGGTGAGCAGATCTGGATGCAACACTCCAATTGGGGCCTAACCAGAGTTCAGCATAACAACCCTGCTTTTGTACTCAATGTCTCTAGTTATAAACCCCAAGATCCCACATGCTTTGCTAACCACTCTCGCAATATGTCTTGCCAACTTCAAAGAATGATGGACATGTACTCCAGGTCCCTCTATTCCAGCACACTCTTCAGAACTGTAGCATTGAGTATCTATTGCCTCTCCCTATTCCTTCTGCTAAAATGCATCACCTCACACTTGTCACTATTAAATTCCATCTGCCACCTGTCTGCCCATCCTACTGGCCGATAACCATCCTGTTTCAGGCAGTTCATATCATCCTCACTGTTTGCCACTCCTCCAAGTTTGGTGTCATCGGCATATTTTGAGATTCTACTCGATATTCCAAGATCCAAGTCATTAATCTGTAGCAAAAAAAAGCAATGGTTCTAGCACTGACCCTTGGGGAACACCACTGTCGACTATCCTCCAGTCTGACAAAGAACCATTTCATTTGACTCGCTGTTTTCTGTCCTTAAACCAATTTACCATCCAAATGGACACTGACCCTCCTAATCCATGAACCTCAATTTTGTTAACCACCCTTTTATGTGGTACTTTATAAAATGCTTTTGTAAAATCCATGTAAACAACATCCACTGCATTCCCTTCATCAACTTTCTCAGATAGTTTATCAAAAAATGCAGTTAGATTCATCAAGCATGAACTTCCATTTATAAATCCATGCCCACTCTCCTTAATTAACTCAAACCTCTCCAAATGACTTGATTTTTTCCCTGACCTGTTGGTCATGTGCTTATAGCAAGCTCACCACAGAGTATGTATTTGGCAATGTGACTGTCATTCATTTGGCCCAGTCAACAGAGCCGCCTCTGACCCAACAGGGCAAACATGCTGTGGATCCCTGCACGCTGGTGTACTTCCGCATTCGGCACTCTGTCCTGCCAGGAGATGCCCAATATCCATCTGAGGCAGTGGAGGTGAAAACTGTTCAGCTTCTTTTTTTGGCTTGTATAAGTTGTTGATGCTTCTCTACTATAAAGGAGGGTGCTGAGAACACAAGCCTGGTACACGTGGAGCTTTGTATTTTCGGTCAGTTTGCTGTCGGTTCACACTTGTCTTCTCAACTTTGACATGACAGCTGCAGCAGTGGCAATCCTGGTGCTGATTTCAGCATCAAGGGACAGATTGCTGGTGATTGTTGATCCAAGTTATGTGAAGCTGTTGACAACCTCCAAAGTGAGGTTGTCAATGTTGATGGAAAGTGGAGTCTCTACGTCCAAGTCTCTACGTCCAAGTGGAGTCTTGCCAAGATGAACAGCTTGTCGTCAGCTCTGATATACAGGTGAACACCCCCATCTGAGTCACTGAAAGTGTACAATAGCAGCATGGAGAAGAATACACCAATTATAAAGGATGTGATAACTGGACAGTTAGAAAATAATGATATGATTGGGCAGAGTCAACATCGATTAATGAAAAGGAAAACAGGTTTGAAAAAACCCGTTGAGTTTTTTGAGTATGTTACCTGTCGAACAGAAAAAGGAGAACCAGTGGATGCTTTGGTAATGTCCCACACAGGAGGTGAGTAAACAAAATTAGAGCACATAGAATTGGGGATAATATACTGGTATGGATTGAGAATTGGTTCACAGACCGAAAACAGAGAGCAGGAATAACAGGTCCTCCTCAGGATGACAGGCTGTTACTATTGGGGTACTGCAAGGATCAGTGTTGGAGCCACAGCTGTTAACAACCGAAATAAATGATTTGGATGTGGGGATTAAATGTAATATTTCCAAGTTTGCAGATGACACAAAGCTCGGTGAAGTGTGAGCTGTGGGAAGGATGCAGAGAGGTTTCCAGATAACCTGGAGAGGCTAAGTGAATGGGAAAGAACATGGCAGATGGAATATAATGTGAATAAGTGTGAAGTTCTCCACTTTGGTAGAATAAACAGAAAGACAGAGTATTTCTTAAATGGTGAGAGGTTGGGAAGTGTTGATGTCCAAAGGGACCTTGGTGTCCTTGTTCCTGAGACACTAAAAGCTCTTGTGCAGGTGCAGCAATCAATTAGGAAGGCAAATGGTATGTTGGCCTTCATACGAGGGGTCATTAGTACATGGATTAAAGATGTCTTGTTGCAATTGTATAGAGCCTTGGTGAAACCGCGCTGGAGTATTGTGTATAGTTTGGTCTCCTCATCTAAGGAAGGATATACTTGCCATAGAGGGAATGAAACAGAGGGTCACCAGACTAATCCCTGGGATGGTGGGATTGTCTTATGAGGAAACTGGGCCTGTATTCCTTAAAGTTTCGAAGAATGAGAGGTGATCTCATTGAAACTGATAAAATTCTTACAGGGCGTGTCAGTGTGGATGTAGATAGGATGTTTGCCCTGGTTGGTGAGTCTAAAATCAGGGGACCAAGTCTCAGAATAAGAAGTAGGCCATTTAAAACTGAGATAGGGTTGAATTTCTACACTCAGACGGTGGTGAATCATTGGAATTCTGTACCCCAGAGGGCTGTGGCAGTTCAATCATTGAGCATGTTCAAGACAGAAATTGTTAGAAATCTTGATACTCATGACATCAAGGGATATGGGGATAGCATGGGAAAGGGGCGTTGAGGTAGATGATCAGCCATGATCGAATTAATTGGCAGAACAGGCTCGATGGGCTGAATGGCCTACTCCTGTGTTCCTCTGTTCCTAAGAGAGTTGGCGCCAGCACGCAGCCCTGCTTTACCCCACTGCTGATCTTGAAAGTGTCTGATGTTGCTCCATTGCAACTGATGGAAATATGCATGTTCTCGTGGAAAGAAGACATGATGCCCAAGAGTTCAGGAGGGCAGCCTCTGTTCCATCGCAGTTTGAAGAGTCCGTCTCTGCTGACAAGATCAAAGGCCTTAGTGATGTCCATCAAAATGTGTGTGGCTCTGTGGCGCAGTAAATAGCGTGTTGGACTTCTAAGTAATGGTAAAAAAATCATTCAAAGGTTGTGGGTTCAAATGCCACCGGAGTCACATTTTTGGACCAGAGACAGAAGAGCACGACGGAACAGAGATTTCACAAGTGTGTCAAAAGCACCGGCTTAGAGACAGAGCGAGAGAGATGGAGGAGCACGGCAGGAGCGGAGCTGGGGTAAAAAAATCAAGGAGTGACATCACAATGGAGAGTGAGAGCAGGGAAACAGAGAGCCGCTGGGGTGAGTTGACAGGATTTGGTTCTTGCTTCGGTGCAGTGGAAGGAGCTGTTTGGTGAGGATCTGTTAAGCTGTGACATCACAGGCAAGCAGGTAGTTGATTGGTTTGGAAGAAGCTGCATGTTTGATGAGTATCTGGTAAGTGATTAAGGTCTATTTTAGTCCTAATGTTTAAAATAGTAAACAAACTAGTAGTAAGCTTAATAAAATATACAATAAAATAAACAGTTGAATAAAATAATGAAGTAGTTAATTGAAACACGTTAAGGATGACAGGACAGCTAATGTGTCACAGCTGCAGCATGTGGGAACGCCTGGATGCCAGTGTGATCCAGGGAAAACACATCCCAGGTCCGGAGGGACACGATGTTCAAATCTCTGGACAAGGGCGGGAAAAATGTACCCAACGAGGCCCTCATCCTGATGACCACCTTCGTGTGCGGCTGCATCAAGCTGTGTGTAGATCCCCAGTCCGCAAAGTCCAAGTGTCACTACTTGCTGCGGTTCTATCTGTACCTGGTGTTGCGAAGGATGGGCCTGGTCACATTGCCGCGGAACGCTCCATGCAGTTGGGCCGTGCCGTACCACCTATCCTTCGTGGAGCAGTTTCTGCGGGAAAACACCTTTGACCACCGGTTCATCAGGCAGTGGTCTGCACGGAATGTCCTCAAGGCCCTACGGGAAAAGGAAACGGTGGATCCTGTCGGATGGTTCCCCGAGCAGACCGTCAAAGTCATTTGGCGGAATGCCTCATCACCAGAACTTTCAAACAAGCACCAAGACGTAGCTTGGCTGGTGGTGAGAAGGGCCCTGCCCGTCAGATCCTTCATGCACACCCGAAGTCTCGCCCCCTCCGCACAATGCCCCCACGGTGGCTGTGGCGCGGAAGAGACGGTCGCCAACCTCCTCCTGGAATGTGTCTTCGCAAAGCAGGTGTGGAAAGAGATGCAGTGGTTATTGTCGAGGTTCATCCCAAGCAGCTCTGTAACACAGGAGTCTGTGCTCCACGGGCTGTTCCCAGGGACGCACACCGAGACACACATCAACTGCTGCTGGAGGAATATCAATTCGGTGAAAGACGCCCTTTGGTCTGCCCGAAACTTGCTGGTCTTCCAGCGCAAAGAGTTGTCCACTACCGAATGTTGCAGACTGGCACATTCCAAGGTCCAGGACTACGTGCTGAGGGACGCACTAAAGCTTGGGGCAGCCGCAGCAAAGGCTCAATGGGGAAAGACCACAGTGTGAGGTCCCCCCACCAAGCTGAACTGAGGGGCTGGATCCATGGGAAACCCCTCGAACTGTATCGGAGAAATTTTGTGTGCTGTAAATGTAAAAATGTATATGGCGTGACAATGAAATGGAAGGGTTGTGAGGCAACTCAGGATTGGACAGAAGGTAACTGATCACCTTTGCAATGTCTGTATTCTTTGACTTGATGCTGTTTTAAACTGTTCGGGAATGTAATTTTTACAGATTTTTATGAATAAAGTATATTTTGGAAATAAAAAAAGTGTTTGCGGCTCAAAGAGGGAGAAAAAAGGAATGTAGTGGTAGTAGGGGACAGTATAGTAAGGTGGATTGACACTGTTCTCTGCAGCAAAGAGCAAGAGTCCAGACGGCTGTGTTGCTTGCCGGTGTTAGGATTCAGGACATCTGCTCAGGGCTGCAGAGAAACATACGTTGGGAGGGGGAGGATCCAGTCTTCCTGGTCCATGTCGGTACCAACGACATCGGCAGGACAAGGATAGAGTTTCTGCATAGTCAGTATGAGGAACTAGGCACCAAATTAAGTAGGAGAACCTCAAAGGTAATCATCTCTGGATTATTACCTGAGCCACGTGCAAATTGGCATAGGACAAATAAGATTAGAAAAATTAATGCGTGGCTCAAAGACTGGTGTGGAAGTAGTGGGTTCTGGTTCGTGGGGCATTGGCACCAGTACTGGGGAAAGTGGTGGCTGTACCATTGGGACGGTCTGTACCTGAACCGTGCTGGTGCGGGTGTTCTCGCGAGCCACATAACTAGGGAAGTAGAGACAGTTTTAAACTGAATAGTGGGGGCAAGGGATCAAATTTGGGTAGATATGGTGAATCAAGGAGGAGAGACAAGGCAAGAGAGAAAGGTATAAAAATGGGAAATGATAAAGAGACCGAGACAGGAAGGGACAGAGCATACAAATCAAAGAGTAAATCAACAGATAAGGCTATAGGTGACAAAAATAATAAAAGGACAAAACTAAATGCTCTGTATCTGAATGCATGGAGCTTTCGAAACAAAACAGATGAACTCAGAGCACAAATAGAATAAATAGGTACGATGTCATTACAGGGACATGGCTGCAGGGCGACATCGATTGGGATGTGAATATTGGAGGTTACATGGCATTTTGGAAGGACAGGAAGCTTGGAAAAGGTGGCGGGGTAGCTCTGTTAATTAATGATGGTATTAGCGTAATGGAGAGGGATGACCTGAGTTCAGGAGATCACGATGTCGAAGCAGTTTGAGTTGAGATGAGAAATAATACAGGCAAGAAGTCACTTGTGGGGATGGTGTACAGGCCACCTAACATTAACCACACTGTATGATGGTGTCTAAAAAAAGAAATAATGGCAGCTTGTCAGAAAGGTACAGTGATAATTATGGGGGATTTTAATCTACATATCGACTGCAAAATTCTGATGGGCAGAGGTAGCCTAGATGAGGAGTACATAGAATGTTTTTGGGATAATTTCTTGGAAAAATAAGTTCTGGAGCCAACCTGAGAGCAGGCTAGACTAGACCTGGCATTGTGCAATGAGATAGGATTAATTAATGACCTCATAGTTAAGGTGCCCCAAAGTAGTAGCGATCATAATATGATTGAATTTTACATTCAGATTGAGGGAGAGAAGAGTGGGTCCCAGACTAGTATTTTAAATTTAAATAAGGGCAATTATAAGGGCATGAAAGCAGAGCTAGCTAAAGTGAACTGGAAAATTAGGTTAAGGGATAAGTCAATAGAGATGTAGTGGCAGACATTCAAGGAGAATTTCAGAATACACAGAATAGATACATTTCAACGAGAAAGAAAAATTCCAAAGTTGGGACTCACCATCCATGTTTAACGAAAACAGTTAAAGATACTATCAAATTTAAAGAAAAAGCCTATAATTGTGCAAAGATGGGAGGCAGGTCAGAAGATTGGACAGAATATAAAAAACAGCAAAGAATGACTTAAAGATTGATAAGGAAGGTAAAATTAGAGTACGAGAGAAAGCTAGCGAGAAATATAAAGACAGCTAGTAAGAGTTGCGATCGATGTTTTAAAAAGAAAAGAGTTAACAAAGTGAGTGTTGGTCCGATGGAAAGTGTGTCTGGGGAATTAATAATGGATAATTAAGAGATGGCAGATGAATTGAACAGATATTTTGGATTGGTCTTCACAGTGGCGCAGTGGTTAGCACCGCAGCCTCACAGCTCCAGCGACCCGGGTTCAATTCTGGGTGCTGCCTGTGTGGAGTTGGCAAGTTCTCCCTTTGTCTGCGTGGGTTTCCTCCGGGTGCTCCGGTTTCCTCCCACATGCCAAAGACTTGCAGGTTGATAGGTTAATTGGCCATTATAAATTGCCCCTAGTATAGGTAGGTGGTAGGGAAATATGGGGACAGGTGGGGGATGTGGTAGGAATATGGGATTAGTGTAGGATTAGTATAAATGGGTGGTTGATGGTCGGCACAGACTCGGTGGGCCGAAGGGCCTGTTTCAGTGCTGTATCTCTAAACTAAGACTAAACAAATAACATCCCAGTATTAGCTGTAAGTCAGGAAATGGAAGGGAGGGAGGAACTGAAGAAGATTACAATCACCAGGGAAGTGGTACTAAACAAATTGTTGGAGCTGCGGGCTGACAAGTCGCCAGGTCCTGAAGTGGCTGGTGAGATAGTTGATGCGCTGGTTTTAATTTTCCAAAATTCCCTCGCTTCGGGAAGGTTCTGTTAGATTGGAAAGTAGCGAATGTAATTCATTTATTCAAAAAGGGAAGGAGACAGAAAGCAGGAAACGACAGGCCAGTTAGCTTAACATCTGTCTTAGGGAAAATGTTAGGAGCGATTAATGAAGATGTTATAGCAGGGCATTTAGAAAAAATTAAGGTAAACAGGCAGAGTCAACATGGTTTTGTGAAAGGGAAATCATGTTTAACCAATTTTTTGGAGTTCTTTGAGGGAGTTACATGTGCTGTGGATAAAGGGGAACCGGTGGATGTATTGTACTTCGATTTCCAGAAGGATAAGGTGCCATATCAAAGGTTATTGCAGAAAATAAAAGCTCATGGTGTCGGGGGTAACATATTGGCATGGATAGAAGATTGGCTAGCGAACAGGAAACAGAGAGTCAGCATAAATCTGTCATTTTCTGGTTGGAAAGAAGTAACGAGTGGTCCACAGGGATCTGTGCTGGGGCCTCAACATTCTACAATTCTCAAAATGACTTTGATGAAGGGACCAAAAGTATGGTTGCTAAATTTGCTGATGACAAAGATAGGTAGGAAAGTAGGTTGTGAAGAGGACATAAGGGGACTACAAAGGGATATAGATAGGTTAAGTGAATGGGCAAAGACCTGGCAAATGGAGTATAATGTGGGAAGGTGGGAAATTGTCCACTTTGGCAGGAAGAATAAAAAAGCATATTATCTAAATGGTGAGAGATTGCAGAGATCTGAGATGCAGAGGGATCTGGGTGTCCTAGTGCACGAATCACAAAAGGTTAGTCTGCAGGTACAGCACGTAATTAGGAAAGCTAATAGAATGTTATCATTTATCGCCAGGGGAATTGAATACAATAGTAGGGAGGTTATGCTTCAGCTATATAGGGCATTGGTGAGACCACTTCTGCAGTACTGAGTACAGTACTGGTCTCCTTATTTGCGCAAGGATGTAAATGCATTGGAGGTAGTACAGAGAAGGTTTACTAGACTAATACATGGAATGGGCGGGCTGTCTTACGAGGAAAGATTGGACAGGCTAGGTTTGTATCCACTAGAGTTTAAAAGAGAAAGAGGTGATGTGATTGAAACATACAAGATCCTGAGGGGATTTGACAGGGTGGATGTGGAAAGGATGTTTCCCCTTGTGGGAGAACCTAGGGCTAGGGGTCACTGTTTAAAAATAAGGGGTCACCCATTTAAGACAGAGATGAGGAGCAATTTTCCCCCTCAGAGGGTCGTGAGTCTTTGGAATTTTCTTCCTCAAAAGGCGGTGGAAGCAGAGTCTTTGAATATTTTTAAGGGAGAGATGGATAGATTCTTTATCTGCAAGGGGGTGAAAGGTTATCGGAGGGAGATGGAAATGTGGAGTGATCAGTTCAGCCATGAGCTTATTGAATGGTGAAGCAGGCTCGAAGGGACGAGTGGCCCACTCCTGCTCCTAATTCGTATGTTCATATGTAAAGACAATGTAGAGTGGTCTGTACTGTTCACAGTTCTTCTCCTGCAACCGCCGAAGTGAGCAAATCATGTCGACTGTTGATCTACCAGCTCTGAAGCTGCACTGAGACTCAGGATAGATGTGTGATGTCAGGGTCTGCAATCTGGTCAGAGCAATGCGAGCAAAGACCTTCCCCACAATACTTAGCAAGCAGATGCCTCGGTAATTGCTGCAGTCACTGCGATTCCCCCTTATTGTTGTACAAGGTGACAATGTTTGCATCATGCATGTTTTGAGGTGCAGATCTTTCCTTCCAACAGAGACACAGAAGTTCATGGAGATGCTGCAGTAGAGCCGCTTTTCCACTTTTGATGATTCCAGGTGGAGTACCATCATTTCCCGGGGCTTTACCACTGGCAAGATGGTCAATGGCTTTGTTGAGCTCTACTATGGTGGGGTCACTGTCCAGCTCCTCCATGACAGGGAAGTCTGGAATGGCACTGAGAGCCACTTCAATGACAATATTCTCCGTTATGTAGAGTTTAAGGTAATGCTCCACTCACCTTTCCATCTGCTTGTTAACAGATGATTCCACTTTGACACCGCACTGAGACCATGAGCATTGTTGTCTGAAAGAGCCTGATCAAGGATGTTGAGCAGCTCCTGGGTCCTTTCTGGATCAGTGGTTCGTCAAGTGTTGATCTGAGGACGACGTTCTTCTTGGATGGATGAAGCTTCCTTGGCTGAAGCCTGACCTTGCTACATACCAGTGAGTGGTCAGTGTCACAGTCAGCGCTGATATTTCCACCCTTACTTCCCTCAGCAACCCAGGATGCAGCCCATTCAAACTGGGTGACTTTTCTACTGAGAGTGCTGCCAACCTTGTAATTGTCTCCTCTTTATCTATTTTCATCCTGTCCAATTTCTTCACTTCCTCCTCCTTTACTGTGACATTTGCAGCATCCGCTGATTTTGTGATACTTAATTAGTGCCTCAGCCACACCCTCTGCCTCCACAGGATCTCCTAATTGACCCACCCTTTCATTGACTGTCCATATGTTGGTAAAAGACTTCAGTGTTCCCAGTTATGTGGCTCGCTAATCTTTTCTCATACATTCTCTTGCTGATCTCATTTCCTTTTTCAGCTCTCCTCTGTACTTTCTATATTCTGCTTGTTTCTCTACTGCATATAAATCCTCACATGATTTCGATATTAATGATTTTTGAACTATTTTGTAAAAGGATTTAGTTTTGTAAATTTCTCCCTAGCTCCCCTCATGGTCAGGCAGAAAGTTTAACTGCTGTGTTTTCAAACAGCAACAGCTTTATTTGAAAAGCCATTGGGACAGGATTCCGGGTTTTAATCCAGTCACAAATCTGGTTCTGATGTCTTGTGGCTCCAGCTGTCACATGACCTGTCAGAGGATGACCTCATAATTGACCAAGTCATGGAGCTGTGGGTTGATGTTTAAATTGTTTCAAAATAATTTTCCAGAAGGACAATCAAAATGAATCGATATATAAAAGGTAGATTTTGTGCATTTGTGCTCCCAGTGGAAATTCCTGCAGTCTGCTGGTTTTCAGATCCCCAATTCCCCACAGGAAGCTCTGTGTCGGAATCTGTATTCATAATATCAATATTATACAGAATCATTTCATGGGAGACCCCAGTGTGAATTGTAGACAGTTGGGTCAGTTTTAACTTTCAAATTAACACAGAAGCAAAATACTGCAGATTCTGGAAATCTGAAATAAAAACAGAATATGCTGGACATATTCAGCAGGTCTGGCAGCATCTGTGGAGAGAGAAACAGAGTTAACGTTTCTGGTCTGTGACCTTTCATCAGAACTGGGCTGAAATTGTCTGTGGAACAGACACGATGGGCCAAGTGGCCTCTTTCTGTGCCTTAAACTTTCTATGAGTCTAAGATTCTATGAGATTGTGGAATCAATTTCAGGGTCGATGACATTGCACTCTGTAAGGATATGAAGATGGAGATTATTAAGTACAGTGCAAGAATGTAGATGCTTTTACATTATTTTAATCAAAATTGATTTAAACTTTGTGCTCACGAATCCGATCTTTTGATCACAATGACACTGATAACAATGGAAAAAGCAAGACTTGCATTTCATGACCACAGGACGTTGCAAAGCCTTTTACAGACAATGAAGGACTTTCCAAGTGTAGTCATGCAGGAAACATGGTGGCCAATGTGCGCACAGCAAGCTCCCAGAAACAACAATGTGATAAAAACGAGATAATCTGTTTTTAAGTGATGTTGATTCAGGGTTAAACAATGACCAGCACCCCAGAAATAATTCCCCTTCTATTCTCTGAAATTGTGCCATGGTACTTTTAACATCCACCTGAGAGGGCAGAGGGATCTTCAGTTTTCTGTCTCACCTGAAAAACAGCATTTCTGATAGTGCAGCACTGCCTTAGTACTGCACTGGAGTGTCAGCCATTTTTAAAGGGCTGTTAGTCCTACTGGAAAATATTTCAAGGAAGATGAAACGAAATGAAATAAATACATTGCTTTTGCCTCTCTCCCATCCCCCCAATAACAGTTACATTAATTATTTGCCCTTTCCCTCCCAAAACCTACCTTTACCATCTGACCCCAACTGCACAAACTGTAAACTATAACCCTTCCCACCATCCCCTACAGCCATGACATTACTTTGACTCCGTCCCCCCACCCCCACACTGAGAAACTTACCTTCTCCCCCTTCCCCACCAGTGTTGCACCTCATTTCCCCGGACGGGGCTCCGAAGGCATGGCAGTGCCGGTCACTGGGCTGAAGATCGCAGCGGGATATAAGGAAGTGATGGGATAATAATTAATGCAGGTTTGTGGTCCCGTTGCCGAGCGGTTTGGGTCCCCCCACAAGGCCTCGCCGTCGCCGGCAATATCGAGCCAGGCCCTACCAGCGTTGAGGTCCGTGATGGGCCTCATCCGGGGCCATCTTCAGGCGGCTCCCACCCCACCCCCACCACAGATCCCGACGTCGAGGGCTCTACAGAATCCAGCCCATTGTTTCTGTCAATCTCAACTCCACAAGGATTTGCCTGTTAATTGTAGAAAAATTAAAGCTCTATAACCTTTTGATAAAAGGGGATTCAAGTCCATTTCCAAACAAATGATAGTTCTCATTGTATCGAGAACATGTTTTCTTACATACAAACATACCAATTAGGAGCAGGAGTAGACCACTCGGCCCCTCGAGTCTGCTCCACCATTCAATAAGATCATGGCTGATCTGATTGTAACCTCAACTCCACATTCCCACCTGCCCCGATAACTTTTCACCCCCTTGTTTATCAAGAATTTATCTATCTCTGACTTAAAATATTTCAGAATTTCTGTCATTCAGCAACTCTCACCTGTTTTCTGGATTTCACCTAAAAAATGTATTTCCACACTTTGGATATCCTGTACTTCATTAATGTTTTTGCTCTCTGGGGATTTCCCTTTCATTATATTCAGTGCTGGTATTTTACTGCCACACACTGACTGAAAGTGTCCCATCTTTCTGCAGGAAAAACACTCAGCTTCTTTGGCGAGGCAGTTTTCCCACTTGTGTCTCTCTCGGCCACACCTACTGCAATTGGTTGCAGCTACCACTAGATGTTCTTCCCGTCTTTCTGGTCTTTTACCGCTAATTTTTCCTTTTGTTTTCTTCACAAATACAATTGAGTCTGCAACTCTCGAGATCAGACTCTCCCTGTCCCCTCGAACAACGGATTGGTTAAACTTTCTAACCTCTGCTTGTCTGCTCAACTGAAACTCTTTCGTTAATGTGAGACTAGCCCTGGACTGTAGATGATCTGAAAGGGTGTTGTCTAATACCCCGAACATAATCCTGTCTCCATTCAGCTCTTCTCTTAAGTTGCCGTATTCACAAACCTCCGTGAGTTTGTACAAGTCATTGATAAATGAATGAATGCTCTCCCCTTTCTGTTTTGTACGATTATTAAATTCAAAGTGATTCCTGACAATGCAGCAGCCAGCCGACGTCATCAGAGCGCTCCAATTTCGCACATGCACAAACAGTCTCCTGCGCTCTGAGATGCTGCGCATGCTCAGCCTACGTCTTCCAGGACCAACTGGCGCATGCGCGGGAAAACTCTCTCCCCCACCCCGTCTCGGCCACTCACTCCAGGCCGCTCCTTGCTACCCCGCTCCCCCGCCCTCCGGCCGCTCGCTACCCACATCCCCACACTGCCCTCTCTCCGTCCACTCATGCCGTACTTCTCCCCACGTCCCTCCAGACACTAGCTCTAGGCCAGGCCGCTTCCCTCCTCTCGGCCACTCGCTCCAACATTTGATCATTCGTCACCGCACCACCCGCAGAAGCAAGGCGGGCCTCGAGGGGTGATGGGGCAATGTTGGAGCGAGTGGCCAAGAGGAGGGAAGCGGCACGGCCCATGGCCTTGTGTGTGAGCGGCCAGAGAGCAGGATGGGGGTGGTGGTGGGGGAAGCGAGGAGTGAGCAGTCAGAGAGTGGGGTGGGGGGAAGTTGGGAGTGAGTGGCCGGAGAATGGGATGGCACTGTTTAGAGGGGATTTGAGGAAAAAATGTTTCACCCCGAGGGTGGTTGGTATCTGGAACACACTGCCTGAAGGGGTGGTAGAGGCAGGAACCCTCACAATATTTAAGAAGTATTTAGATGAGCACTCAAAACGCCATAGAATACAAGGCTACGGGCCACGTGCTGGAAAATGGGATAAGAATAGAAAGGTACTTGATGGCCAGCACAGACACGATGGTCGAAGGGCCTGTTTCTGTGCTGCATAACTCTC